>NC_050514.1:29478795-29480001 GCF_002922805.2 Oryzias melastigma | reverse complement strand
GTAATTTCAAACTCAGCTTTAGATGATTTATTATTGCAAAACACCAAAAATTAAGGGTTAAGGCAGGAAAAGTCAAAATATGGAGTTACTCCTAGACGGGGAAAACTCCTTTGCAATACATTTATTATCCTTCTTTCACAGCCATTCAAGGCCACGTTCCTCCAGTTCTTGTGGATCTCATCTATATCACACATCATTTTATAAATCAGTTTCCTGTAGCTTCCCCAGCTTTAGAACTCACTGCTATTGTCTATAGATCACAAAAATAACATTTCAGCTTCTCCTTCAAACCCACACTCAAACGTTTCTGTTTGAGCTAACCTTCAGTGTGTAATCACAGTTTCACTGTTGAATCGTATAACCTGCCTTTTCTGATCTCCGGCTTGTTTGATTTTTTTAAGCAGTTTTCCGCTTTAGATTTGGTCAGAGTGATCATCTACACTACATAGGATTAGTGAGTTCTTGAGTTTTCATCTCTAATGTTTGTTTGTGGCATCTTAAGTAGCCTAAAATAACATTTTTCACATTTGATTCAAGATATGACTGTGTTGAAATATTTTTTTTTCTTTTAATAAAAGGGATTAGGATCAGTGGTCAGTATTATATAATATTTGGAGTATGCAATTAAAATTACTAATTTATTACTAGTTTATTATCAAACGTTCAAAATATTATACAAAGAATGTAGTAATTCATTTCTAACAATAAATTACGAGGAACAGGGAAATTCAAACTTCTGATCCTACAAACATGTAGAGGATTTTGTGTGTCGCTGGTGGAGTAAAAGTGTTGAATAATTTGGAGCAAGAACTTATGAAGGATTGTCAAAATATTTATACATTTAAATATTGTCTTTAAGCAAATGGAATGGACAAATATATAATTTCACTTACTATGTAATTCTGGTGAAATGAATGGAAAACAAACGACAAATAGACAGCACATTTTCTTATGGTTTTGAAGCTGCTATTGCACACAATGTAGATGACGATGGTTATTAGTACTGTATATGATGAGTACAATCTTAGTTATGAATGCAGTTTCTTTAAAAATGCTTTAAACAAATAAATAAATATATAAATAAACAAACAATCAAATAAAGTTATGGAAAATGTAAAGGCGATCCTGCAAAAAAAAGGCAAAACACCTGAAAAGAGGATTTAAAGTAGAAATAGACATCTGGAGGAGCATTAGGTGAAAGTCTTT
>NC_050514.1:29461884-29478768 GCF_002922805.2 Oryzias melastigma | reverse complement strand
ATCATCAAAAGAAAAAAAAATAAGAAGGGAACGAAGATCTTCTAAAGTTTAAATTAAAATGTTGTTCCCAGAATGTATAATTTGTAATGACTAAGTCCTTTTGTCAAACTGGAAATAAAGAACCCCCCCCTCTCCCCCCCATGTATCCTGCAGCATTAAAGCTAAAACAATAAGTGCATTTATGCGCTAAGTGCTTTGGACTCAGAACTCAGGGGAGTTTCTTTAAGTCTTGATTAGCTATATTTGACATCTTAGAGGATGTGAGGAATGTTATCCATTCTAAGCTGATAGTCCCTGTAGAAACACTCCAAAGATTGTTTCTAAAAAAAAAAAAAAGTATAAAAGGGCTTTTTGCAAGTGTTTTCCTTTTGTTACAGTTGAGAGAACATTCAAGGCTTCAGAAATGTGTGTGGAGTACAAAACAAATACTAAAAGGTTGTGAAAGCCTTTAAATATAATCCTCTTTGTCTTGAATGTTCAGAACGAAGACATGATGTTGTTCATCCTATTATTTCTGTACCTTTCACGAATAAGACTGCTTGTTTTTTGGGTTTTTTTTGTGTGAACATTTTAGCTAGTGAACAAACGTTTATGTAGTTTTGTTGAATGGGAATGTACTTCTAGGAAACATAGATATTAAATCCCATTCCAATCATATTTGGATCTATTTCATTATTTGTTTTATTTTTAATAATGATTATGCCATTTTTAACCAACACTTAAAAACCTGTGTAATTTTGTAGGACATAGTTTCTGCAGAGCAGCAGAATTTTATTAGAAATCCACCTCTTTGTAGGCGTGACTGTTTGGCTATGTCCAAATTCCCACCCTAATCCAGAACCAGAAAAGAAGTAAATGGGGCAAGACAGAGAGAATAGGGATGAACTTTCCTTCAAAATGTTGACAGGTGCCCCGCCCCCTGTCAAACCACGCCCCAAATACATTTTTTATGAATAAAGTATACATTTTATATGAGTTTGATTTATTTTAAATCAATTTGATATAAATGTTACATTAATTTGGATATCAACATTCAACAGTCAAACCCCGCCCTTTAAAAACAGTGGCCTAAACACCTTTAAATAATTTTTCACACGTGCCCCACCACCTGTCAAACCCCACCCCCAACCAACCCCCCAAGAAACAATTGATACTTTTCATCAAAATCTTGACAGGTGCCCCGCCCTCAGTAAAAATCCATGCCCCAAACCAATCAAAAATGTTGACAGATGCACAGTCTCCTGTAAAACCCTGCCCCTAATCAATTTTATATAAATTTGTTATAAGTTTGATTTATTGTAAATCAATTTGATAGAAATTTTATAATGACCTTTTTTTATGTTAACAGGTGCCCAAAACTTGTCAACACTTTTGATTGGATGGTGGGATGGATTTTTTCAGGGGGCGGGGCTTCTGTCAACATTTTGATTGAAAGTGCATCCCAGTTGTCTCTCAGGAATATCTAGTGCCCCGAATATTAAATATTCATATTACTTTTCTTTTTTTTTTTTAATGGCAAGTATGACATCATCAAATTACACTCAAACACTTTTTTCCCCAACAAAAGTTGTTTAAGTTCAATGCATCTTAGTCTATATTTTCCAATTTAGTGAGCATCGCTGTGTGCTGGTTTTTTGCAAAGACTTCTGGGAAATTTTAAAGGCACTCAATTTTGGAATTGTAGATTCAGACAACATTACAAAATGGCGAACACACTATTTAGTGCACTATGTAATGAGTAGTGAAGGAATTCGGACATAGCATTAGAGTAAGCCTATCCCCATTTCCCATCATCCCTTTGTTTATACGCTCTCCCTGCTAGCATACAGCCCCTTACAACCACCAAGCTAACAGTGCAACAAAAACAGCTAGCAATATTGGAGCTATCCAGCTGTAAATTTCAAAAACAAACTTTCAGAGTCACAAACTGAAGCAGGTAGTTTGAATTCACAGCCGACTCGCCTGCTGAGCTGTTCAGTTTCATCAGACTGTAATTTATGGAATCATAGCCTAGCAAAAATGATAACCGCTTTTCAATCAATCTGCTCGGCATCTCCATTCATTTGCAGGGCTTTCAAGCTGCCAAATTAGTCCCTCCTTTTCTCTGCTGGAAACTTTTCAATCTTCAAAAACATCACCTTGAGCGTAATTATGTCTCTGTTACACAAGAGGCAGAGCGGACAGTGAGGGGGAGGTTTGTCCGAGCCGAGCCCAGAACCGATATTCCTAATAACATGGATGTAATGAGAGGCTGCACTCAGACGTCAAAGCCGTTTGTGTGCTTTCAGCTGCTGGAATGTGATGAGTCTGTAATTAAAACAGCTAAGTGATAAAACAAAGCCACGTCTTGGGAGACGAGGAATCTCAACAGATAAGAAATCTGCCACGAGGCTTAAGAATTGTCCTTTGCCTCCTTTGCTTTTCTTTCTCTCTAATGTGGCAAAATTTCCCCAAGATCGACCCTTTTCAGCTTCCTTTGTGAAAAACAAAATGAATTTTCCAGGCAGCTTAACTCGCCTGTTTGCTGCAGCTAAAGTCGAGGCCTGCGGGACGGAAACCGATTGCACGTCGCTGCTTTGTGCTTGCAAAGTGGCACCAGAAAAACAGCCGAGCAAAAGGCGAAGTCAGCCTCTGGAGTCTGTTCACAGCTGCCTGCCTGCACTCAGGTTAGCGGTTCAGGAAGAGGGCAGCTATTATGGCGGATATTCATTTCAAACTTTTATTTTCTCCTGGACTAAAGGATAAGCAACAATCCCGATGTGTGTGTGTGTGTGTTTTTTTTTTTTTGCACTGTTTGGACCAACAACAACTCTATTATTCTGGCCTGCAGCAGTCCTGGAATAGATTGTTTTCACAATCCTTTTTTTTGTCTTTGTGTGCTTATATGCTCAAAAATTCACTAAATTTTCAAGCACCTAGTACCTGGTGAAAATGAATGGGGCCAAAACCTCAAAAAAATATTTCAAAATCTACTAACAAAACCAAAACACAGATGTAAGGCAAATTTGTACAAATTATTATGGGATGGTCACAAGACTGGCAGCCAATTTGAGGCAAAATTTCACATGTAGTGAATTTCACATTTTCACATAAAAAAATTCCAGCAATCTTCACAAAATTTCACACACAACGCCGGCTTAAGTCTACGACAACAGATTAAGTTTATTAACCTTTAACCTCAGAAAGACGCCGCCATCTTGAATTTTTTCACAATGGGTGCTTTACCTTCGGTTATCAAAAATCTACTGGTTTCAACAACTTTCAAGTGGACTTGGAAGTTCGGCAACAGTGGATTAGTGCAGTTGGCATAAATCCGCCGAAGTCCGACCTCGTGATGGATTTGCATTGAACGTTAGCCTTTATTAGCTTATGATGCTAGCACTAGACTTGGGTCTCCTCCTTCGGTCTGGAGCTGCCTCAAGAGAAGGTGGAGGAGAAGAATCCTCATTCTGGCTTCACTTTGCTCTGTACCACTCTCCATACTGAAGACGCAGAGCGACTACATTACCTGAAGCTAACCTCGATGTCTGTCAATCACAGATCCAAACCACACCTCCCCTGCTCAGCCCACCCCTTTTTTTGGCATTTTTTCAAATCTGGGATGAGAGTGGAGTCAGACTCCAACTGCCCTGTGTTACCCTTTAACATAAAACTTCCGTTGCCAAGGACATGAAAAAGTTCACTTTTGCCGATTCATCTAAAATTGACATCGACCTGTTCGTCACACTCAGGTGACCAAAAAATAAAATGGTTGCTATGGAAACAAAATCAACAGAAAAGTTGCAATGACCAGTGGGGCGGGGTCAGAGGACGAGAAAGTAAGGTGCGTGTAACAGCCGCTCAGCCAGTGAGGGCGGGTCAAAGGGGGGTGGCGAGGGCCACACAACGCCACTCGGAACTTTAATTATTATTAATATTACTGCAGGTGACTTTAATGTCACAGGGCTGAGCGGGACTGACCGTCACCTTAGCGAACTCCTGATGGGTGGAGATTAAAAAGAAGTGTTTAAATTTATGTATGAGTGCAGTAATGCAGCTGCCAGAATTATAGTGCGTGTGTGTGTGCGTTGGACATCCTGGCAGCATGCGTTCTCCCCGGATAAGAAGCTTTCAAGTAGATGAATGAATACATTAGTGGTCAAGCATCAGTACAGAAGCTATACTGTATCTGCGAGAGTGCTGCACAACAAATCACGCTGAGCAAAGCAGGCAGAGCAAAGGGCATCTAAAGGACCCCTGACAGGTCAAAGCATGCGGGGAGAGGGTAATGTAAGGTGACCACACAGTTGGTCAGCGTCTGCGAGCACGCATGAATTCTATTTCCTTGCTGTACACGTGTGCAACACAGATTCCTTTCCCGCGTGCGTGTCCTGAGGGGAAAGGAGGCATTCATATTCAGCCAACGATCGGCAAAGGCAGAGGCTGTTTAGATCCATTTTGTTTCCGAGCCAATGGCGGAAAGCAGCGGCCATTACAACCTTGTGATGAATTCTGGGTTATTTTACTGCAGTTTCCTGTTCTTCATGTGTAAATCAAAAAAGGCTTTCTGCACACAGAGAGGAGGATCATTCGGTGGAGTCAAGCTGACTCACAGTCAGACTTTCAGTTCCAGGTGTGCAGAGATCGAACTAAAGTTTCATTTGTTCTGGCCGTCATTTATTCATTAGTTTGCGATCAGATCTTCCATGCAAGGAGAGAAAAGATATAAATCAGTCACTGACTGGACATTAAAAATGCATGCGATTCATAATACATAAGAACCGTCATTTATTTATCACCTCTAAATGGGATTTTCTCTCTTCTCATTGGCTCCTGCTCAAAGACCACCTTCTTTTAGCTGACCAGCAGCCATTTTGAGGCAGAGCCAGACAGGAGCTGGAGGGGTGCATGAGAACGCCGGGCGCCGTTTTCCTAAATGTATGCAGTCTGATCAGTATCATCTAGATGGAGGCAGCAGGCTGCAGGTAGCTGCTGACACAGTTGTTCTCTGAAGTTTGGATGGGTGTAATTGTGAGTAATTAGGCCTTAAAGTGATCTTGTCTTTCCTCAACCTGGAACACGAGCCCCAGGGGAGGCTGGGAGATTTTGGAGGGGAGAAGGTTACGGGCTTATAAACACAAGTTGTTGCTTAACTGATTTAGTCTTAGCAGATCCTGGAGTAAGCTGCTGAAGTAGCAGATGGTAGCGGCATATGATGAGAAGCGTTCTGTCACCGACACTAACATATAGTAGCTGTGGTGCTTTAATCCACCAACTCAGGTCTGCTAAAAGCAAACTGATGTGGGCTTCAGGAGAAACACTTACAGAACTGGAAGCAGTGAGAGGTCAGGCTGCTGTCAAACTTAAACATGGAACCTTTCTGGTAAAGAAATCTTAACTTAAAGTCCCCCAATGACAATTTTTTATAAAAAAAAAAAAGTTCCCAGTAGTGTTTTAATTATGATTATGACGTTTTTAACCAAAATCCCAAAACCTAAATGTCTTAAAAAGTCATTTTCATGCTGAAGCCTCTGTTTAAAAAATCTGCTCTGAGGGGGCGTGGCTTTTGGAGTTGAGCTCCACCCCTGATCCCCCCCCGTCTAATTATCATAGCTCTGTGTTTCGCTAGCGTAAATCTTCACCGCTGCTACGGCTGATTTGACCACAGAAATGTGAACGGCGGCTCATTTGACAGCAGTCAATGTGAAGATACCGTCTTCTCTTCTCCAGAACCTGAACTAGACACGCTAGGAACAGATGAGGGTTTAGTGCAGGGGTATTCAAGTCCAGGCCTCGAGGGCCTGTGTCCTACATGTTTTCCAACCAACCTTCCATTGAAGCTCCTTATTGGCTAAACATACCTGATCCTGGAAATTAGCAGCAGATAAGGCAGGATTTCTGGAAAACCTACAGGAAGCTGGCCCTCGAGGCCTGGATTTGGGCCTCTCTGCTGTAGGTTTTCCAGAAATCCTGCCTTATCTGCTGCTAATTTCCAGGATCAGGTATGTTTAGCCAATAAGGAGCTTCAATGGAAGGTTGGTTGGAAAACATGTAGGACACCGGCCCTCGAGGCCTGGATTTGAATACCCCTGGTTTAGTGCATGTGCAGCAGAGCTGTTGATGGAAAGAAGATCATTCATTCAAACAGAGTCTGTCCAAGACAGTTTGATTGACAGATTTAAAAGGAGAAAAACTTGGAATGCAGAAACAAAATCATTTCTTTTTACATTTGTTCTCTTTCATAAGAAAAATGCCAAACATACATGTTAAAAACTCAAAAAACATGATATTCATCAGAGGGGGACCTTAACTTCTCAATTAGTAGAGCGACGTGTTGACTTGAACTTACGAGTTGTTGGTTTGTTGCAGTTGTGTCCGTGTCTGAAGTATTGGGGGTTCTCCACCACAGGGATGCGAGTCATCCCAATGACGACCGCGTCCGGACCTGCATCCAGTGTACACGGAGTTATAATCCCATGGTTGACATGATGAAGAGGACTGGCAGAGTCTTCCTCTCCACTGATTACAGCTACTGGACCTGGGAAACACAAAAGAGACCAGATGCTTACTTTAGAGATCAAAATCTTCATGAAAATCTGCTTTCTTCAAAGTCTTTATTAGGGATGCTGGGAGGTGAAGATATTTTAAAATGAAATAAATAAAATCTTGAGAATTCTGATTGAAAGTAACGAAGCTAAATATCTGCATTGGGTAGATGATAAAGGAGGGAAAAAAAGGAAGAACAATGCTTAAAAAAGGCTAAAAAGACAAGATGCAGTGTTAAATGTGGTCATTTTTATTGTAAAACATAAAAAATATTAGAAAATATTTTAAGAAAGATAAATGTAATTTAGTACTGAACAACACTGAAAAAAACCTAACTTTTAAAACAGTTAAGTTGTACTTTGAGGAGCAAATGACCAGGGAAATTGTAATAAAAAGTAAAAAAAAAACTCAAATTCTTATGTTTTTATCAATTGTGTTTGAGATTCTTTTTCAGAGAAAACTGAATTCTGAAAAAAAGTGAAAATTAATTTGCAACCTAAATCACTTAAAGTATTTCATACTATTTTCAGGAGCTGCAGTTGCAACCTCACAGATGTGTCGTTTTAGACTTTGTAAAAAAAAAAAAAAGGTTGAGCAATAAAGCTTTTTTTTAATTCATCTGAATTAATTCATTAGAGAAACATTCATCAGATCAGCTGTCGAGCTGCACCTTCTTTTTTAACTGACTGGGTGGAACTTGACAGCTGACAATCAGCTGTCGTGAACGTCGCCGGTGAACGAGCTTCGCTTTTGTCTCGTCTGTGTAAACAGCAGCAGCTCTGTCGGCGCCCTTCAACTGAGTTTTTGAAACATTTTCCTGGGTATGTATATGACAGGGACCACTCCTGTTCAGAGATCAAACGATCTTTCCCTGATAGTGTCACGTAAAAGTTTAAATGGATCAAACTATTCACAACTTTAATATTTTTTTTAAAACTAAAAAGTATAAATTGCTAAAATTAATGAATGCTAAAATGCTAACTTTTTTACTTGTGAAATAAACAGCTGTTTTTTTTTTTTTTTTTTTTTTAAGGGGATTTGCTTTAGAAAAAAAACAGAATTTTAAACCAAGAGTCCTCCAACACCTTTTCATTTTTATATAAAGTCTACTGGGATGCAATCACTCATAGTTACACCTGTGTGGACCGAGTGCAGAGGAGCACAACATTGTCAAATGAAGGGCACGGAGTGAGGGATGGAACGGAAGAGCGGAGGCTTATGAGAGCTGAGATCAAATGACTCTACCTTGGTTGATCTATGGTCCAGGTGTCATGTGGGCGTGGCCGTGGGCACTCGCTATTTTGACAGCGAGCACAAACAATGTGTGTTCGCAGCATAACAGCTGTCCAAGCTGTCCTTGGGAGCTGCGTTTCCATTACATATATGTGCAAAACTTTATTGAAATTATATAAAAACACGATTTTGTAATTAGACTGTTTCCATTAAATCAAAATTATCCAAATAAATACAATTCAAAAGCACGGCGACGGATGTGATTAATACTGTGATTTACAGCAGATACATTCAAATTGCTGCCACAGCACTAGCACTCATTTTCATCTATCAAAGGAGACGTCAGCGTCTTATTCAGTGCATGGAGCGAGCAGGTAAGGATGAAGACATTTTGGGAAATTGTGGTTCTTAATTAGTAGCTACAGATCTAACAATTCCACATGACACGCTCAACTTTTGATAAGCTGTGTGATGTGATTGTGACGCTCATTGGGACCCTGCACAGCTAAGTGTGGTATCCTTTTGTTGTTCACGTGGCTCATTTAGTTCAAATTTCCATCGTGAAATATGTTAATTTCAATACACCTCAAAAACCACCTCCTCCAAGCGGAAAAAAGTTTTTCTCGATCAATATGAGTTCATCAAACTTGTCACATTTCCAATTAGGGGTGGGCGATATTACGATATGAAATGGTCTCCAAAGCTGACAATGTGTCATTTTTGAGAGATTGTTTTATCCCGATCTTCTACGAAAAGCTGCAAGAGCGAGAAGGTAAAAGCTTGTTGACAGCCTGTGACTTTAAATCCGAGCATTTGAATTTAAAATTTGAATAAATATAAATATTAGTTCAAAATGTGTTAACTTCTTTCAACTAAAATCATTATAATTCTTTTTTTTTCTCAATTTGAATTTATTTTAAAGAAATCGTGATACAATCGAAATTGTGAAATAATATTGAAAAAATCGTGATTTTCTGTATTTTGCCATATCGCCCAGCCCTGTTTCCAATAGACAAATTTATTATTGCTGATCCAATTTACCCAATTTCATAGTCAATGGAAACACAGCTATTGAGGCAAAAGTGGATTTTTGGCATAATATAGAACTAACTAATCAAAAGGACAAAACAAAACAAAAATGATGCATTTGACATGTGGATCTGACAGGTGTTTGGTCTAAAGATTTTAACACTGATCTGTGTGGTGAGACCAATGAACAACAATTGCATAGAATGTACAGAATAATTTCTATTTTCAGTCAAGTTTAAGATGAAAGAAAGTAGTAATAATGTCCGATTTATAATGACATGTCAAAACAAATCAGTTTTAGATTTGAAAAAGGTCATATCCCTCCGTTTTAACCCTAATCTTACATACACATACATTCACTTGTAAACGACTCCAAAGTCATCATATTTTCTGTTGTGTCTCCCACTTCCTCAAACAAGCAGTTTAGGGTGATAGCCCACCCCTGCTGGTACTAGACAAGTTAGTCAATTAACAGTAACTGTTTGGTTAACTTTTCAAGGTATCATATGATTACTGTTTCTTAATTGGCTTACAGTTCAAAGGTGAGATGCTTTGATGTCCAAATGCACAGAAACACGAGAAGGATGGGGAACATTTGAAACCATAACTTCTTCCTCTTTCTATAAAGAAAAACAAATAGCTCTGTCAAGAAAAAACAAACTGCATCCACTGCTGCATTGTTAAATGGTTCTATTGAACATTAAAAACATCATAGTCCTTTGTGTCAATACATCCACCCATCTATCCGTTTAACACCTCAATATTTCATTTAACAGGAATTTTATGAATAGTAAGACACCAAACGTGTTAGCTGCTTATAAACCGACCCCCCCCCCCATTTGACCATCATACATCTTGTTTGACCTTTCACATTTCAAATGTCCAAAACATCAGGAACACTGATTATCTTCAAGTCATTTTTCAAACTTTAATCTCAGAACCTGGTTTAAAGCTCATATTTTTCCACATTCTGCAGGATTTTTAAAATTTAAAATTACAGCTGTCCTTCTCAAAAATGTCTAAAGAAATTAATCTGTGAGAGCAGTCACTCCGGTCATTCAAGAATCTCTCAATAGTAAGATAAAAGAGAGAAAAAAAAGACATAGCTCAAAGCTTTGACTTTACAGCTTATAGATGAGCAGAAGAAAAGCTGGTCTCTCTGAATTTATGGTGTTGAACAACATCTGCTTGTCTGTACCAGCCATCATTTCCTTTCTTTAATCAAAATTCCTAGAAAGGCTCTGGAAGGCGATGATTTACTTTCAGCAAGTGTGATCCAGCATGCTGCTCTATCACTGCGGTGTCAAAAACAAGTCACAGTTCTGACAGCCACAATCTTCAGGAGGGAGGGAGGAACCCAGGAGGGAGGGAGGGAGTCAGCAACAGCTGATTCGCTGAATCTGTTTGCCCAGCATCTTAAGGCTTTTGCTCACCTTGACGACACTGTAAATAGCAATCAAGACCCAGTCGTATCAAATTAAAGCTCCTCAGTTGCATGCGGGGGTGTTGATCGGGAGGGTTGGAGGTGGTGTGAAAGGAGGTGACACGTGTGATCAAGCATTCATTTGTAAGGTGGTGGAGTTTTCATAGCTGAGTGCGCTTTCTTAAAGATGTTAGCAGGAGAGGTCGGGTTTTATCAGGGTTACAACACAATACAAATGCAGATTCAAATGTTTGTTTGTAACTCGCTACACTGTCCGCCGAGCAGCTGGTTAGTGTAGAGACCCATCTAAGCCAATGTAGACAAACAAAGTCCTTGCATCGAGCCGCCATACTGAATCTCTTTTTCTACACTGAAAATGTCATGTGCCCAAAGCTGAGACCCTGATTGGTTGACGCACCTCATCAACCTCGCTGTACCCGACGCCCAAATCACGCCTCACCGTGGCAGGTCGCGTCTTTATATTGACTCAGCAATGAAACTCCGCCTTCGATCCCCATGCCACGCACGCTGTGACTGCACCGTGAAACCTCAGGGATTGAACTTCTTGTGCTGCAACTTCCTGTTTGACTCCTGGAGTGATTAAAGACTCAAATAGGGAACTGGACTTGTTGACGCATTTTGTCACTTTGTTACTTAGGCTATGAAAAAGCTCAGCAGCACCAGAGAGGAGCGCCGGTATCTGAGAGTTTTCATGGAATGGATTTTAGAGCAACACAGTTCTACCAGAGAGGTTTGTCTGATAGAGCAAAGCTGTTCTGTGTCTCATTAAGGTGGACTGGAAGAGAAAGCAGTTGCTTTTCATTTGCTTTTGTGAATCAGCTTCTCTGAAGCTTTGCGAGAGAGCAAAGTGGTAAAAAATTCCAGTTCACTGTGCTTACTCTGCATCTATGCTACACAATACTGCATAAGTTTGAATGAGAAAAAAAAAAGTTAATTAAAATGTGTTTTGGTGGATTATTTATTTCATTTATTAATGTTTCTTGTTAGCAAAAAAATATTTTGTTGGAAGCTTTTTTTTCATTTTCCTTTTTTGCATGATTCATAAGAAAGATTAACTTTTAGTAAAATCTTCTCTCTTCCAGATAAACAGCTCAGATTGCAGTTTCTATTGACTTTTGTTTTGAGCCTACGGTACCTCCAGCTGTGACCAGTCAGACGCCTGATTTAGGAAGAATAAGTATTAAATCAATCCCTAAATTTGTCTATGATTATGACATTGATGGGATAAATAATTGCAGCCACACCCAATAAAAGTTAATTAAACTTTGTCAACTGGGTAGAGAAATTGGGGTCTTTGTAAACTTATTTTAATGTACGCATAATGGAGTTTTTTTTTTTTTTTTTATAATAATAATCCTTTCTGTCATCATGAAAAAGCACTGACCTTCCAAAACCCAACATTGAGGAGTTTTTTGACCAATATTCAGTCGTGCTGATGATATATATTGTGTGAGCAATAGAAATATCTCCCATATCCCATATCTATTCCAGCATTTCTATCAACCTAATTCCATCATTTATTACAGCAAATATATTATTAACTGGCCCAAGACAGTTGCATAGGTGTTGCCTTGTCAGTATGCAGTCTCAAAATGTATATAAGTTAAAATAAAAACGCATTAAAAAGAGTTTCTTCTTAAAGAAACTCCATCTTGTGGTTTTGCCTTCTTTGATTCTTACTCACGCAGGTTTTAAAACAGGCTTTACGTTACTTAGCGCATGAGTGGAGAACAACGGAAGTCCAGCAGCTTGAAGTTGAATCTCAGGACAAATACACTGACCCATGCAGCCTCAGGGAAAGTGCTTTAAGCAAAAAGAGGGAATACGTCTGTTATTTGGCTGCATTTTAAATTCAAGACAACACGGACGTCTGATACCTTTTTTTCTCCCACATATTCGTGACACTTGTCTTTTCTTTCATGATATATATATTTCTGTATATATTTCTCTAGTGTAAAGTCCTAAAATCCTATCCACCTCTGACATGGGATGTATCACACATTAGTGTAAGGGTGGGGTCATCTGGACCCCACAGGAGAGCACAACGGGTATTAGAAGTGTTTGGTGGTCGTGTATCCAACGGTGACTGTTTGAAACGTTTGATTGACAGGTTCTCCTGAATTCAAGTGACAGGTGTGTAGACTACCAACAGGCTCCCTCCGGATTGGAAAGAGTGGTTGTCATGGAAACAGTGACTCAGACCAACTCGGAGCAATTACTACTAGATGACAACATCTGGATCCAACATGGCGGCGACCATATCACAAAAGAAAAATGATGACTGAATCGACTTAATTTCTTTAGAGTTAGATGTAAACCATTTTTGATGGGTGATGTCATACTTACTCAGTCCAGTTCTAATATACAGTCTATGGCAGAGGTGTCAAACTTCAGGCCTCGAAGGCCAGCCTCCTGCTGGTTATTAAGAAATCCTACCTCATCTGCTGCTGATTACCTGGGTCAGGTGTATTTAGCCAATAAGGAGCTTCTATGGCAGGCTAGTTGAAAAACATGTTGGACAGCGGCCCTCGAGGCCTGGAGTTTGACACCTGTGGTCTATGGTCTAAACCAGGGGTGGACAAACTACAGCCCGAAGGCATATGAAGCCCGTTGAACTATTTAATCTGGCCCACAAAACTGGAATTAATGACATTGATAATTTTGGTCTATAATCCTGGTAAATGGTTCCATCCATCCATTTTCCTGACCGCTTCTTCCCTTTCGGGGTCGCGGGGTGCCGGAGCCTATCCCGGCCACTGATGGGCGAAGGCGGGGTACACCCTGGACAGGTCGCCAGTCCGTCGCAGGGCCTCAATCACACACACAGTCACTCTCACATTCACACCTAGGGGCAATTCAGAGTCACCAATTAACCTATGAAGCATGTTTTTGGACGGTGGGAGGAAGCCGGAGTCCCCGGTGAAAACCCACGCATGCACGGGGAGAACATGCAAACTCCACACAGAAAGGTCCCAGCCGGGAGTCGAACCGGGGCCTTCTCGCTGTGAGGCGAGAGCGCTAACCACTGCGCCACCGTGCAGCCCTATAAATGGCTCACTACAAATAAATTTACTTTTGTTTAGATGCAAAAAGTAATTCTGGGTTCATGTGGTTATGGAAGATTTGATGTTTTTCTGACTTTCATGTGACTTTTCTGAGTCCAACAGATATTTTTGCGATCATTCCAATACCACATGAACGCATCATTTCTTTAAGTTTTCATTTTTCCCTGAAGAACATCAACCTACTGGTGCAACTGGCACTAAAAACACCCTGTTTTGAAGTAAAAAAATTCCAAAATGTTACATTAAAAAAAAAAAAAAAAAATATATATATATATATATATATATATACATATATATACATATATATACATATATATATATATTAGGGCTGTCAGATTTGTCGCGTTAATTACGCGTTAATCTAAAATGTGCTTGACGCCGATAATTTATTTGACGCATTAATCGCGGATTTTCTCCTATGTGCCTTTCCATACCGCCGCAGGCGTCCCTCATTGCCCTCTAACTCACCGGCTGCTCTCACTAGATCACAGGCGGGTCTCTAACCACCAAGCTGCTAGCTAGAACCGGCCCGGCGCCAGGACGCAGAGAGCTCCTGCACCCTAACCCGGCTCCGGTTCGCGTCCAGTACCACGTCTGGTGGTACCGGCTCGCGTCCGGCGCCGCGTCCCGAGAGCTGCAGGCCCCAGACGTTCCGAACAGCAAGCGCACCGGGGGACGTTTTAAATGTAGTTTAAACAACACCTGTTATTTGTAGATGAAAAGATCAACCTCAGCTTTGAGTGTGTGCCCCGTCCCTCTTTTGCCGGGCGAAAATATGCAAAATATCCCAAAGTTCTGGAGGTTTAAGCGTGATCCCAGCATAGCGGTCTGTCTGCTGGCATATTCATCGTGAGCTCCGCTGGACACGTCGCTGCATCGAGCTGCAGCCAGAGAACGCGGCGGCAGTAACAGACTGTCAAACTATCCACAGTGTATCCCGCTTTTCTCAATCTTTAAGGTTTTAAAAAACAAAAGTTCATTGAAAAATGATAAATCTCTGTTTCATTTATTACTGTAGTTCAGCAGAGGAGGAAAAGATTTGGTTCTGACAAAAAATGAACATGAAAGTGTTATGGAAATTTTATTTTTGATGTTTTATTTTACTGAATGTTGATTGAAGTTTTGAATTTAAAATGCCCTTCACTTGCACTTGGTTTTTGTTAGGCATTTTATGTTACAGCCTTTTATTGTTAAGAAAGTTTATCTCAATACAATGTTACAAAATAAAGTATTTCTGATGAAAACTATAAATTTTGTCATTCTTGTTTTCATAATTAATGTAGAACTGCTAAATTCCATGAAGCACACATTTTTTTCCTAAAAAAAGGCCACATATTAATAGGGTTGGGCACCGAAGTTCGGTTCCAAGTAGGAACCGTTATGATTTGCGCGGTTCTACCGAAACCGAAAGATGCGGCTGCAAACGGTGCCGGATTTCGGTTCCAAATTCCATTGAAGTTTCATTTGACTGTGGACATGTCAATCACTTGTACTCCCTTCTGATTTTTTACGATTCAGCCTATCTATTTACTTTCTTGTGTTCGTGGGCGGGCTCATATAAAACTGCCGAGATGGTCGGCTTCCGCAACGTCGGTGGGCGGGACTTTTGCTGTGAATAGTGGAGTTTCCGCAATTTTTAAACAACGCTGGAGCCCCATCCCAAAATGAAACAATGAATCGTTTCCTCCTTGTTGGGCTGCTAATAGCAGAAAGCTCGGCTCGGCTCCGCCCACCACCACAGCGGGTCGTCATCATCTGCTGCGCTTTGCAGCCGTGTGATTGACATTTATCTTCCGCCTTATTTTATTGAAATAAAATATTGCTTTTGCCCAAAAACAACTGCAAATAAATGCCACATTCCTGATTTAATTTAATAAAATGTCAGGCTAAAATTTCAAGGACGTTTAATTTTATTTAAGACAGAGTTTTATATTATGCTTTATATTACGTGCGCACAGCTGCACGGCAGGTGGGAGTCTGCGCTTGTTTGAAGCCGTTCTGCTTTGGATTTAGGAAGATAAAGGCATTATTTTTTTATTACTGAAGTACCGCAATAAGCACCGAAAGGGAACCGAAACCGAAACAAAAGAACCGCGGTAGCACCGGAACCGCATCAGAACCAATCAGTGCCCAACCCTACATATTAATGTGCGATTAATCGCGAGTTAACTCTGGACAATGGGATATCGCGATTAAAAATTTTAAGCGCCTGACAGCTCTAATATATATACATTTTCAATCTAAATGAAAGCGTGCATGTTATTTCTATCTCTAATGAGGTGGATTACCAAAACACTCCACACATCTGCTCCTTGAGCGGCCGTTCTCTCAACCTGTTTTGTGGCCCAAAAGTCAAAAAGTTTGCCCACCGCTGGGCTAAGCTAAAGATCTCCTGTAAGTAAATAGTATATAGAGGCTACCATGCATACATTATCAGGGCTTTATGTTAGAGAAAATGCCTTACCCAACAAGCTTTTGTGTCTCCATTTTCTCTAACTGTCCTCCTCAAGAAGGAGGATGAAGGTAAGACACATGCATTCAACCATAAACTGTAACTGATATGAACTGAGTGTTGAGCCTGTTCCCCAGGAGATCTTGATGTCTCTCTACATCCTCGTCTCTTACATTACCCGAGGGTTACGCAAATGTTTTATTAAACGCATTAGGATGGCGCTTTAAAAGATGTTGCAGTGGCTCCTTTGCAAACGCCTTAAACAGTTTCTCAAGGTGCTTGGTTGGTATCTGCTTCAAAGCATCTTTGAGAAGTTTCTCAGGTGACTCTGTCTCTTCGTGTAATCCCAGACTGATTCCAGCATGAAGTGATCATCATCTCTGGGGAGCACACCATCTGTCGCAGGTCTTCCTGCTTTTCCTGCCATTAAAGTTTAATCAAAAGCTTTTGCGAGCCATTGCATATACAGCAGATTACACAGCTGTATTTAAACAAACCAAGTGACAGGAATGCCTAATGCTCATCAAAAGGCAAAAACAGATTTATTTAACCAGTTGTAGGAACACACAGTGGTTTGTCTTGGTACTCCTACTGGAGAGGTCTTAGATCACTGCGGTGTGTCGTCATCTGAGGATTAGTTAAATCTCATCACTCAGATCCTTCTGTCTTTTGCCAGCCGACACGTTTCCTCTGCCAACCGCATTCTCTTTTTCTAAAAGCTGTCATTATTGCTGCGGTTTTTACATGGATCTTAACGTGAATTTGTTTTTAATCATCCAGTGTTCTGCACTGGAAAGTTTCACAATAATGGAATACGACAATTATTTTTTTTTTTATGCGAGGTGTAGTTCAGAGGTTCATGGGCTAATTTGGCCTGGAATGATCAATCAAGATTGACATCTGCAACATCTGCCTCCCAAAGTTTAGGAGTGTTTTTCAATCCGAGGCAGAAATATTCTAGAATAATATTCCTGCCTTTCTATTATTCATAATTATGTTAAAACATTACGGTTTTAAAGTTTTAAAATTTGGCATTCTGCTAGCTTTTTGGACTTATTTTGTCATGTACTAAGATTTTTTTAGGCCATTTTGGAGTTTAACTAATATTTCTGCTACATGCTAGCTGATTTGACTAG
>NC_050514.1:29367301-29461621 GCF_002922805.2 Oryzias melastigma | reverse complement strand
ATGTGCCACTTTTGCAAGTTATTAAGAAAACACATTTGTGACTCCACAGCAATCAAAACTTGGACAAAATTAGAATCTAAGGGGCTGTTGAGCCTAAATCCATAATCTGATAGATAAAGATTTTACTTCAAGATTTTCCAAGGAGAGCACAGAGTTTCTGGCAAATCTAAGGAAAAAAAATCTTCCAGGTTCTAAAGCTGCAAAACAGCCCTGCTGTATCACACCATCCCCAGCGTGTTTGACTGTTCCTGTGATGTTCTTTTTCTGAAGCGCTGTTAGTTTGAGTCCTGCAGTAACAAACACCTTCTGTCGGGAAAAAAGTGCTGTAGTAGAGCAGGAGACCGGGCTTGAGGCAGAAACTTCATGAATGCAAACAACTAATTTCATTCAAACACAGGTAATGGGTGAGAAAACAGGCGAGATGACAGTGACAAACTGAAAACCATGCAGTCAAATGAGGCTAAAGGTGATTAACACAAACAGAAACATAATTACTGACCTGAATCAAGAAAACATATTGACGGAAAATGGTAATGTTGCATCAAATATGAGACTATAGAACACATTTTATTAAAATGTTTGCTGTTTTTTTGCTATGCTAATGTTAGCTTGGCTATAAACTAACGTGAGAGAGTAAACAAAGGGTTGATGGGAAATTAGCCAAGACTAAATTCTGTGTCACAACTCGGAGGCAAATTTGTAATGAACTCCTGCTGCTCTGCAGAAAATACGTCAGAAAAAAAATGACACAAGCTTTTTGATATTGGGTAATAACTTATAATCATAACCAAAAGACCACTAGAAACAATTTTACAATAGAAAAAAAAACTAAATAATGACTGGAAACTTTTGGGATAGAGAAATGGTAATTGGAAAAAAGCAAGAAAATGGAAGAAAAATGAAAAAGGGTCATTGAACATGTGTCAAAGTTAAACCAGTTGAAGAGCCTATCATGCAAAAATCTACTTTTTTTTATTTTAAGTGTATCAGAATGCTAATTCTTTTTGAAAAACATTTCCAAAGCATTATGTTGATCAATTTACACATCTCTGAGCATTCCTTTAAAAAACTTGCTCTTTGAGCACCAGCCCCTTCCAATCCACAAAAACAAGTGGGTCCTCACATTGTGACGTAGACAAGTCACAGCCCCTTAAGGCCCGGTCCTACAGGATTTGACGGGTGTATCACGGGTAAAAAAGTTGGAAAATCTGCCACACGCGCTTAGACGATACATACTGTGATACAGACACCGGAGTCCATTCCTCTGCTGCTCCTCAGCCACACATCAGCCACTCCTCTGCCAAAGCACTCCCTACTCGCGTATAAGCACGTCCTCCCTAAATCAGCAAAACACGATGTAAGCGGCGATACAAACGCAGACCGGCCGGGGAAACCGCTGTGCTGCAGCCGTACACGAGCGTGGAATTTCGGCGTCCAAGCGCGCATGGCTGCGTCCGCTCCACGATCCGATCTCGCACTGAAACTGCTGTTGCACCGCCGTTTCACAGCCATTACACGGCAGTACTGCTATACCACACCCAGTCACCCGCGGTCTCGATTTTTGTGCAGTTTGAAACTTAGTTCCGCGTGTAACGGCAGACAAATTTTGTACCGCGTGTATGCATGGCAATTCCATGCCACTATATCGCCCGTTGCACTAGCAGTTCGCTCCTGAGGATGATTATTTTTCCATGCTGTGGCTTACTTCCGGGTTGGAAATAAGCTTGCAAAAATAACTTATACTTCATAAAAAATGTGGTCTTTGGTGTCACAAAGTGAATATATTATCATATATACATATTTAGTTTACTCTGTAAGGCTTAAGAATAGCAAGATATAGGCCCTTTAAATCAATCAGGGACTCAGATTTAACAGTGACATATTGGGAAGCTTCCTTTTCAAACATGGAAGTGCTACTGTATGCTGAAAGCGTGTTAGCGTGTTCTTAAGCATATGTCAAAAGTCCAGTGTATTGATAGCATTACAGGCCATTGTGCAGCTTTTGATGCCCTAACTACAGCAGCGCACCTGGACCAGGTGTGTTCTGCCACTATTACAACAATAAAAACATTTGGATCTGAAGCCAGACGATAGACATGTTTGTCTGTTCATCACTAATAACTCAGCTGATCATTTTATTACCTTTAGTGTACATTTTGCAGCAACAAATAGTTTTATAAAATTACTTTTTAAACAGTTTTACAGCATGAAAACAGCAAAATAGGAAAAAGAATGTTAAGGAAAATTCACCCCCCTACACCACTTCGGGAGCAACTGAAAGGCTGAATTATACAAACTCAGAGGGAGCTCAAAAGTCCCGTTAAAACTAGGATTTCCGTCTGAACTGCAGGCTGGATTACAGCTGCAGGTCTGACTCCAGAGGACCTTGTCACAGTGTTGGACGCCAACATTTGGTGGCTTCTGAGAGCTGACTTGGTGAATTAACACTTCCTGTCTTTTTGTGCGGTGGGAGTGCTCACTTTGTTTCCGTTCTAGTTTATGCAAATAATCCAAAGCAGAATGAAAGCCAGCAGGGGTGTTTGCCTGCAGCCCCCCTGATTGTTTGTGTCTCTTTTTCCCTACAAATGAAAGTGAATGCTGAAGGTGATTTTCAGGACAGGAAAAAAAGAAGGAAGGCAGCGGGTGACTCTTCGGGGTTTTCCCTGCGGTGGGGAATAAATTGTGCAGAGTGTGATTGCTTCCGTTTCACCTCCTTGTGGTAATTATAACACCGATTCTTTTCAAAGGTAGTTAATTAGGGCTGAAATTAACTTGAGGACATGTAAAATGAACAGGAGAACACAGGAAAGATAACTTACTGAGGCAGGCCCCCACTTTTGGATAAGGACGGATTGAAACAAATTAGATCCATTCGTGGGAAGACTTGGAATCAAGGTTGCTAACATAATTGTCACCAAGAAAGACAATGAGTCTCCAAGGAACAAAAATCCCACAATCCTGAAAGTGTTTTACTTTGGAAATTTGCCTACAGTCAGGAATCCAAACATCTACTGTGGAGCAAAAAAAGACTTTTAGGGTCACTGATTCTGAAAGTTGTCCCACTTAAAGAGATTAGAGAGCTCTGAATCACAATGTGAGTTTTTTTTTTAAACTCCAACTATATTTGTATCTATTCTATAATCAGTGTTTTTTTTTAATTATCATTATAAACAAATCTAAAGTTTTTTTTAGGACACATTTTCTTCAGAGCGGCAGTGAAGTTCAAGTGAAATTCGCCTTTGAGTTGTGGACGGGTCTGTTGACACAGAAGTACCCCACTGATAACATCCCATCATCCCTTTGTTTAGACTCTCTCCCACTAGCTTACAGCCCCTCACTAACCCAAGCTAACACTGCAGGTACAACGAAAACAGCGAGCTATCCAACCATACCAGCTCAGATGAGGAAAACAAAGACACTAATGGATCTATTTGTCTTGAAGTGGATCCATCAGAATTGAATGGTGCAGGGAGCTTTCGGCCCGCCAGTTTCAGTTGCTGCCTCCCAACTGGGAGATTTTTCAAATGACGGGTTTTCATCTGCTCCTGCTCCATCACGTTTTGGGGAAAAAAAAAAAAAACACAACTCACAAACACAGTTTTAATCTTAAAAAAATGACCTCCATTGGGAAAAAAAATGCAAGAACATCTTAAAAACACCAAAAACACGTTTTTCACGATTTTGGGTCTTTAAAAAACGTATTTGCAGAAGCCAACAGTTGGACACATGCTGCCCTCTCCATGTTCATTCAGATCTTAAAAGCACTGGTTATTTTAGATACTAGATATTCTAGCCAAGTATTGTACTAAAGTCCAGAAGATGTTGGAACAACACCATCCAACTGGGTGGAGCATCCATTGAGGGCCTTGCCTCTGAGCCTATCAGTAGCCTTGTTGGGTTTCATCTCTAGGATGGAAGTTACCAACTGATCAATTATGGTGAGAGGTTGGTGAGTTCAAGTTCAAGTCCCATTTGTGTGAAAATTGTTCTCCGCATTTCAGCTATCTCTTTAGGGAGCAGGGAGATGCAGGAACAATTTGGTGGTTTAACCCTCAAACCCAAGCCTTTAATGCTTAATATCAAGCAGGACGGCACTGGGTCCTCCTGTTAGAGTCTTTGGTACGACTTGGTCGTGGATTTGATCTCATGACTTTCTAATCTCAGGGCAGACACTAAACTCCAAAGACAATGAGTTGGTGAAGGGAGATATGAGCTAGTAGATAGGGTTAGATTTTCTGGAAGATGTGGTCTGGACAGTTTGGTGTTCTTGACCACCATGAGTATTTTGAGGATTCAAAATGGCTGCCAAAATGGGAGCAATTGAGCAAAGTCAAATAACTTTTTTAACATGAGTGGGCTTTTTTTTTAATTGTCTCAGCTTGACACAATTCTGGCACAATTACACATTGTTCAATTTCCTACCAATGAAGGAACATGCCTGACTCTTTCTTGATGCAGTTGTAACAGACACACAAATTACCAATGTTGCATTTGAGGGGCTTTAAAACCCTGAATTATAACAGGACTAAAATAGAGTTTAATATGGAGTTTGTAGTTTCTCGTTTTGATTATAGCAACAATTTTACACTCAAACACTTACGTGACATATCATTTTTTATATTTATAACTTCATGATTATTGTGCTACGGAATCATTTAGGAACAAAAAGCCTACTTCACCATTCAATTGAAAAAATAAATGACAAAAAAAAGGAAATGTGCATGGATTTACTGAAGAGACATTTTATTTTAATGGAGCAAAAAGTTAGGTGAATATAAATGAAATACAAAAATTACTGCAGTAATCATGTCTCTAAATTAGTTGTGAACGGAGCAAATGATTGACCAGCACAAAGCTTTCAACTCAATAAGGGTTTCTGGAAAACTCTGACAAGGTAGAGAGAATAAGAAGCTCAACAGTGGTCTCAGATCCACCTGTTCTGTTCAGAAGATAGTCTAAATATTACATTAAACATACTTTGAATCTTGTAGGGAGTTATCTGAAAAAATAAATCCAAGGTAAACTCTACCAAAAAGAGAAAAGATAAATCAAACTTTGAAGGCAACTGTGTTGGAAAAACCAGTGAAAATATAAAGCTCTGATGCAATGACTCTAAAAACTGCATTTGATCGAACACTTAACATACATTATTTCTTAGTTTTTTTGGCTGCTTCTAGAATATTTGAATATGAAGGGTGTTGCCTCTGAATGACATTTGTTCAATTGAAATGTTTGAGAGCATTGTTTCTGTTCCTTCAGGTTCACTAAAGCTATAAAACTAAAACTCAATCTGGATGTCAGCAAAGAGAAGTTGTTAAATTATCTCATTGCTGAAGCAGTTAAGAGTCTCTTTCGAAAAGAGACAAATGACTGACACCAGTCACACTGCAAAAGTCAAGTGTATAGAACTAACAAAGGCATAAAATTCTCTTTTGAAACAGTAAAAACAAAAATATATTGAGCTATAAAAGTCTGGTGCATCTGAGTGGCTCATCAAGTCATCTTAAATCCCTAATGAGTTTTTGACCGAGGTCAGAGAGAAGACAGTTACAGTCAGCTAGCAGTAGATGGAGTCTGAGATATTTTTCTCATAATACATATAAATTAATCATTTGCTGACTTGCTACTAATAGGAAAAAAAATCAGAAAAGGGCTGAGAATAGAGCCTTGGGGTACACCACAGGCAAGGGGAGCTACAGGAAAAGAACCAGGAGAGACCAGCAAAAACATATAGTCTGGAGGTCTATGGCCTGATACAACCAAGCCTTTACCTTTAGCTCTAATGAAGAATTCTGAGGACCAGGATTTCAAAGCTCACTGCACTGAAGAAGCAACGATAACCGATGAAGAGACTACATGTCTGCCTATTACTTATATTTGGAAGGGTTAACAGCAAATGCAACCATGTCAAACATTCAGATGTTTACTGAAAGTTAATCACAGGAAGTAACTATAGGGACTCATCTATACAGCACTATTTATAAAGCTGAAAATATTAAAATTTAAAGACTTAGTAGATCATTCCATTTTATAATTAAGTTAAAGAACGCATCACAAAAGTCTGAATTGTATACAAAAAAAAAAAACCATTTGAAAAAAAAAAAACTGTAATTATAACCTGAAAGGATATGAGGTTTTTAAAAATAACAAATTCAGAACAAGCATTTTCTGTACAGGGTATCATCCATCCATCCATCCATCTTCTTGACCGCTTCTTCCCTTTCGGGGTCGCGGGGTGCCGGAGCCTATCCCGGCTACTGATGGGCGAAGGCGGGGTTCACCCTGGACAGGTCGCCAGTCTGTCTCAGTACAGGGTATCAGATTATACAATAATCTTGAGAAATCAATAAAAGAGTCCAATTCAATTATCATTGATATTATTTGTAAACATGTGAGAAATGAAAGGAAAAAAAAATGGCGGACAGATGGTGAGGTTTTCTTTAAGAATGTCAGGATTCGGAGCGATCAGAGCTACAGCTCCTCTTAGATGTCTTAAAACAAGAGTAAAACTGGGAGGTGTGGTGAATATATCTGAAAAAAAGATGGTGAGGTTAGAGCTGCCAGACAGAAAACCCAGCGGAGACCAAAGAGAAGATTTATGGGCCAAGTTAAAGAGGAAATGAAGAGAGATGATGTGAGAGAAGAGGGTGCAGAAGATGGACTTGACTCCAGGCAGAGAGAAGAAAGACGGAGAGAGAGGAGGCTCAAAAACAGGAGGTTTAGGAGCCTCTAGGAAAGAACTGCTTTCAGCAATTCAAGCAGCAGCTGCTGTAACAAGAAGTTGTTTAGAAGCATCTTCATGACTTGTACCAAAAACAGGAATGTTGATCCAAACTAGATTAATATAGGACCATTTTTTGTCCATCTGATCGTTTAGTTTTTGCAAATCATGCAATTTGGCTCAGGCTGTGCCCCTAAGTTCTATTACCAGCAACTCTGCTGCTAAATCTCGCCATCGTGTGAGGGAGCTTTGGGGTTCTGTGCAAAACTCAGATAAAAACTCCTGTCAGTGAACTGAGGAAGACATGTAAATAGCTTTCCTGACAAACGGCCTCAACCTGCTCACTCAACCTCCCACTCAAGCATGGCGAGAGTATGACAGCTGCGCAGGCCGCCGGCAAACCCACGCTAACCCCATTTTTCATGGTTTCCTGCTAACAGCCGCCGTAGAGTGAAACCGCGCTGTACCGCAAACTTTACCAGATATTTCCATGTTAACGGACAGTTTACAATCGCCTCACTCCCTCCGAGTGCTATAAACAATGGAGATAAACATGTGTTTGGAACCTGCTGTAAATCTATCAGTCACTGCATCCGAGCGCACTTGAGCGTCCTACAAAATCAAGCGTCTACTCCACGCCAGTGTTATCTGCAATGACAAGACAGTGATCCAATTACAGCCTGTGTTGCTGTGTGTCTGTGGTCTTGATGCTCAGATTGATAATAAAGAAAAACACAGAGATTGTTATTCTGACTCTGTTCCCTCAGCACCCTATCAGGCTTTATATCTCAGACAGCACATTACCCTGTAAGCTCCCCAAAGACAGACGAAGCAATTTTACACAAGTCTGAAAAGTGATGGAAAATGGCATCATCCAGCAGCTGAGCAGTCCAGAGTCTGCTGCTTGATTTATGGCTCTGGGAGAGGCCGGTTCTTTACTAAAATTGAGACATTTTATAAAATGAACACATTGAAAGGCCAACATACAGCAATCAGAGTAGATATTCATACAAATCCATGTTTGGGCTTGCTTTCGTCCCTCCACGGCAATGCAATGAAATGAAAAAGCTTGGGGCGGCGGCGGAAACAAAGTCGACTTCATAGACTCAGCAAATGCATAAATGCATACAGTGCAAACAGATGCACGGCATCAACGGGCTTTATTTCCCGCCATGGCGCAGAAATATGAGGCGATTCCCCAACGTTAAGCATGTGGCATTTCACATGTAGATCACAAAGGAGACCGAGAGCTCCATTCAGCCGGTGCAGCCCAAAACACGGTTTGATGATCGTGCACATCAATGCATCACTGCATGCTACTGTGTCACACCACCGGCTAAAGCTGTGGCAGCTTCAGCAGACATGTGAGTCATTAGTCATGGGCTCTGTTACAATATTGGTCTCCACATTATGTAATATGGTAAAAAATCTTAGCCATATATCACCAAAAGAAATCAGTTAAAAGGCTGTGTTGAACCCAAATTAATCCCAGCTTATAAATATTTATGGTTGCTAGGATAGTTAGACAGGCAGTTACTTCACTGTGTTCCCAGGAGAAAACATGTTTTCACAGTCTGCACACGGAACGCGAACACTCATTGTGCACAGACAGGAGTACAGATGTGTGAAGCTGAAGTGCTGAAAGCGATGCGGAGAATCCAAGGACAGATCACGGCACAACAACACGGATTGAACAGGAGCCGCAGTATTAACTGCACTGGTGCTGCATGTTGCTCCACTGGTGCGGAAGTCTGCTGGACGCCCGAGGCCACGTTTACTGCCCGTAATTAAAATGTTGCCTTTTTTTAAAAACAAAGTACAGGAAAGAACTCCACATCCTGATGTTCAGTTTGAGTCAAAGGATTTAAATCGTGAATAGGTTATTTTCCAGAAATTACAGTTGTGCATTAATACTACCACTGACTCTTTTTCTGTAGCATCATAATGATTAATGCTTTATGTAAAAAAATGAAGTGAAAAAGTCATTTTTTTGTTTTTAGAAACTAGAAATGTAGTTTCTATTCCAATAACACCAATGTGTCAATACAACCTGTTGAGATTACTCAGTGGGGGCTTTTACACCAGGATAGTCAGGAGATCAACTGGGTGAAGAAAATCAAACCAAACAATCTAGAAACATCCTGCATTTGACAGCTGTTACAGCAGCTGCTCAGTCGGGGTAGTTTTGGCCAAAATTGACTCTGACCAGGACAAAAATAGAATCAGTGAGAAGAAAATCCAGCTGGTCTTTATCCTATTGTCTGTTGATAGGAAACTCTACCTCCTGACCACACTGTATTTATATCAAATTCAAATTGTATTTGTCAACTACAAAGTACAATATGTAGTGAAATGTATTTCTCTTGGCCGTGGACCTCGCCTCTGGCTTGTCCTTTCGCATCTCAGAGTGGGAGATCAGTGGATCGTCTGTGCTCCCGTTCTTAGCTGTGGACCACACCTCTGGCTCGTCTTGGCTGTGGACCTCGCCCTCACCTGTCCCCCAGTCTTATCTGCCTGAACTCTATTCAAATCCGTTGTAGAGTTAGATAAGCTAATTCCTCTTTAATACTTCTGGTAGATCGCCTGTTTGTCCTGGGGCATCCCTAAAGCTTCTTCTTTTTTCCTGGAATCAAGTTTTTTTGGGAGTTTTTTCTCTCAAATGTTTTCTTTTGTTTGCAGTCTAAAGTGCTGGATTTCTCACTGCATTTACACTGTAACACAGCACAAAGGTTCACTTGCAAGTAAACCCAGGCCCTTCTTCTGCTCGTTTCACACCTGCTGCACAAATCCGATTATCTGATGCAGCAAACTGGTGAAGACCAAACAGGTTAGTGCTGAAGTCCCTAAGGCAAGCTTGAGCTATACAAGGTAATCGTGTTGCTAAATGAAAAGTAAAATTATTTCAACATACGTAAAAAATGTGTTAAGTATTATGTTTCAATGACGTCTAAACTCAATTCTTTTGCATTTCTTTTTCTAAGAACAACATTAACACTTTAATTTTAGCTGCTTATCCCAGATGGAGGCATTTGTTACCTGGAACTTTAGTTCTCTGAATACCCAGCTGACCGCACATGAGACGGACGAGTACCAGCAGAAACGTTGTCTCTGTGGTCTTAGACATTTGTTTCCTGTTTGCTTCTAAAACTGATTTAAAAATGTGTTTCTAGTCTGATTTTATCAAGATTTCAGATTATAATGATAGTGGTTCCCAGTGAGTTCTGACTCTGATGCAGGTTTCTATGCACTTCAACACAAAGCTGTGTATGCTGATATAAAAGCTTGCATGGTCACTTAATGCTATTTTTCCTTTTTTGATTTGGTGTCTTTTTTGTTTTCTACAAAATCCTTGTTTAATATTTAAACATTTCATAATTCTGCTCCTATTTTTGTCGCCTAAACAATTTTTATTTATATTTCTGATGCATTGATTTTTAACTTTCCTGTTATTTGTAAGACTTGTGGTGGAAACTGTGGTTTTATGTGTGTCAGACCAAGCATCCATTTGTGGCTTAAAGAGGGGCTTGATGTGAGGTTTGAGCATGAATCTAAAAGCTTCCCTTTACTGAGGTTTACCAAAGAATCAAGATGGAGACCCAGAAAGACAGGAAAGCAGACTACACTCGTTTCAGTTTTTTTTTTTTTTTTTCTCATACACAAAGCTTCATCTTGGTCCCCCCAAAAAATCATTATTTGTGGATAATTTTATGTAAACTTGTTTGAAAGTTAATAACATGAAGTGCCCCCTAACAAAATGCAATGAAAAATACAAACACAATATTACAGATATAAATGAATTAACCTACATACAGAATAATGTATCACTATCAATAATAATTCATAATAATATAATAGATCGTAATAAATATCATTACTAAATTATTTATTATAAATATTATAACTTATTACAAATATTATTACAAATAGGGCTGGGAATCACTGGGTACCTCACAATACGATACGCGATACATGGTTCATTATATCGATAATATTGCGATACTATGGTAATAGGTAGAACTCATCTCTAATAACTCACAATATATAGAAGAACACATATTTATGGATGTATGTATACCCATTTCTTATTATAATAAACAACTTGAATCTGTTTTTTGCAACATATATTAGACACTTTTGTGTAACATTGCTGAGTTCAGTCACTTTGACAAACATTGACACCAATTGAATTTGAATTATCTGTAAAATTCAGTGTTAACAGTAGTAAACATGAACAGCAGTGCCACTTCTTAGTGCAGAATTGTTGTAAACAGAAGAAAAATGTAATAATTCAAGTCTCGCATATAGTGCGCCCCCTATCTACCTCCGAATGAACGTCTCTTCAAAGAATGACACAAATATAAAGTTATACAGCCTCTTCAAATGAAAATATAAGATTGATACTTGGTGAAAACCCACGAGAATCAATCGCAGGACTAAATGTCCCGATATATCGATATTTTGGCACACCCCTAAATACTAATTATTCTGCATTCAAAATAATTCTTTTTATCACTGCAACTCATTTAGGACATTTTCAAATTACACACAACTACTTCCAGTAGCCTGTTTTTTGGTGTTTACTTTAAGTTTGATCAAGTTTATAAATATATATACTATGTGCGTCACAAACAGATAGTGAAGAACCTGATAGGAGACCAGGTTTGAGGCAGGTCGGTTAAAACCAACATCGTTTTTACTATTTTAGACTATACAAAATTCATGCAAATCTTATTCATATTCGCCCTTTTATAAGTGACTTTGAAATTACTTTCAAACTGTTTAAAGGAAAAACTTTCTTCCTGACTGGTACAAATAAAAGGCCAGACACTATGTAAGAACTTCAAATAACTGCAGACGGTGCATTAACTTTCTTTAGGCTTTTCGACGTTCATTCTCAATAATTACAAACAGTATTCATCAAAATTTCAGACCTGCTGTGCAGTATCAGTCAATCATCTGTCAATAGCTCCACTTTTCTCACCTCTTTCCTTATGCTCTCTCTTCCTTTTGTTTTCTCTCAACAATTTCCCTGATTACTTTTTTCCCCTCGGCGGCCTGCCGTCATTGCCAAAGCCGGTTGACTGTGTGAGCAAGCCCACTAGTACTGATTAGAACATAAAAATTCCTTCAGAATGACAGCAACGCCGATTGATCAAAACCTAAGTCCCTCCATCAGCATGTTTTTCTTCAGCAACTGCTGTTTCATCATAAGTTAAAAGCAGTTTTTAGGCTCACATCATCCGTTTCATCTCGTCCACACTGCAGCTTCTTTCTGTCTGCTTCTCTTTTCCTCTGGTTCTTGTTCCTAACCCCTGGGGCTCTGGATTCCAGCCTCAGTTCTTCCCTTAACCTCCCTCCACTGGAGGGTTTGGAACCAAACTGATTGGTTATGGAGCGCCGAGGAGGACGGGGAGGTGTTGGGAAGTAATGTGTTTTTCTGCACACATACCTCCATGTTAGTCAATTACACATCCAACCATGAAACGTGAACACAAATCAACCTTCACGCTCCTCTAACTAACACTTTTCACGCATACAGACTATTAATTTATTAGAAATTAAGTTCTGACAGACGGAGAGCTCAAACCAACAGAGGTCCAGTTAATGCGCCCGCCAAGACATTCATGACCACAGCTCTCATTCACACCTTCATGGTCCTTCGCCGCACTGGAAAAATACAGACTTTTACAGTTTATATCTTCAAGAACAGCAAGTTCTTCAGAGTTTCTAAACATCTCTGACGTCATAGAACAGGACGGGGTCAAAGAATCCATTAAAAATGTTTCAACAGCACATCTTATTTCCTTTTGATATTTACTTTTTTAAGAAGCTAGGAAATAAGTTGGCAGCAAACATACAGCATAGCATAGCAGAAGTTTGGCATCTAGAAAGACATGTTGCTTTTTCCTATTCAATAATAAATAACTATTTTATTTTTGAATTTAAAAAGATCCACTTTAGAATTCAAAGAGCCAAAGGGCTCTGTTTTCTGCTTGGTTGATTCATTGTTCTCAACATTTAGGCTGACGGATGACAGCTGATCATCCAACTCCCCCCTCCGTGAGCAGCTAACATTAAAGATAAAGAGAAACAACTTAACATTTATAATTAACACAGACATGAAATGTTCTCTTCTGGTGGAAAAATTTGTTTGATGAAGAAGGTCAAGGAAATTAACTTAGTTTTGACAGAACCTCAATGAGAACTTTGCATTATATTATTTATAGGTTTGGCGAGTGTGGGGGGATTGTTTTAAGAGCCATCTAAAAATCTGTTTTAAGACTTATTTGTTCTTTCTGACAAACGTGAAACAACGTCGGTGTTTGGATGTCACCAGAGTACTCGAGTGTTTGTGCTCAAGCATCAGTTGATGAGAAGAGGAAAGGTTTGGATGTGGGACCTCTTATGAAAACAAGGATCTGATTGAACTAAAAAATGAACTCAAAAGCATTGAAAAAGTCATCCATTCTGGCAAATATGTGTGCAATTTTGTATTTATTTACTTCTATCTGACAATTTTCAATGTAAACTCCTTACATTATGTCTTAGTTACAACTTCCCTTACAGGTTGTCTGTGGATGAAAAATGGGTAAACCTGTATGCAGGAGGCACACAGGAAATTTTACCAGAGGAGCCAAATTGTACATTTCTGTCAAGAAGAATGCTGCAGATGACGGGGCTTGTGCTATCTTATAGGGTCGATGTGACCCGACCCTTATACTGATGTGTGATCCCTCCCATGACAAAGGTGGTTAAAGGTAGACAGGATCTTAAGTCTCCCACGGACACCAGTGAAGATAAAAAATCCTTGAAAAAAAAGTTCAATGCACTGTCTTGTGGGTCCAGATGACCCCTACTTTTAATGTAAACATGCCTGGGATAGCACAGGGGTTACATAATGGTAAGTTAGAGTGAAGTAGGTGAAGACTACCAAGACATTCTCATTCCCAAATCATCAAATTTGTGGGTTAATTGGTTACTCTTAAGCAGGGATACGCAAATCCAGGCCTCAAGGGTCAAATCACTGCATGTTTTCCAGCATACCTCTCTCTGGCATGTTCTAATATGCTGGCCACACCTGAACCAGGTAATCAGTCATGAGTAGGGCTTGTATATCTCAAAATCATGTAGCCCTCGAGGACTGGAGTTGTCTATCCTTGTTCTAAAGTGTCCCTGGAGTGTGCATTTGTGGAAGTGTGGCCCTACGACAGGCTGGCAATCTCTCCAGGATGTACCCTGCCTTCAACTAACAGTAGTCAGGATAGGCTCCAGCAACCCAATGACCCCAATAGGGATATAACAGTTTGGGAAACAATTTGCCTAACGATATATTTGTATTTTTGGTGTGTATTCAACCCACTACGAGAAAAGAATACTATCTCCTACTGGTGGGTCATCAAAATATAGATGTTGCTACATCTGCTGCACAATACTGATGACCTGAAGAACTGACACTATACAACCACAGTATTTCAAGAGCGCAAGATCCATTCATCCACCTGATATCTATGTGTTCCTATTAGAGTCACAGGTGTTACTGAAGGAGATCACAGCTCTATTCAGCCAAAGAAAGGTTCAGCCTGGACAGATAGCCACATTTACAGAGCTGCGACGGCGCAGGTTCACCCTTAAAACCTCTAATCATCACATGGGACACGTGATCAGACCGTGGGAGGAAGACAAGCTGCCTGGAGAAAACTTGTGCATGCAGCACGGAAAGAGTGTTCAGACCAGGATTCATCTCATGATGCAAAGTCACAACTTCAATTTAAAATCTGGACTCTGTTATTTTCCAATCCACCTCCTTTACCCCAAATTCCTTTTGGGAAACCAATGACTGGCCGGATCTGGGAAACCGTCCCTGAAACCCAGTGGCTCCAGTGGCTTATGCTGTAACAGGCGGAACAAAGGAGCGCTGCAGTCCCACAGGTTTGCACATGCTGTGGCATCAATTGCACTTTTAAAAATAAACTTGCTTTGCTTTACAAAGTAACTCAAACAGCACACTAGTTTAAGGCCTTTTCATGTGGATGGAAAATGCAGGATCATGCAGTGCAGTGTGACGCTGCAGAAATGTTCTTATAGGGTTTGCTGGATCATCTTTGCACTATAGCAAAAGGCGCCTCTGGAACAGGATGTATTTATATCCGTGCAGCTCACTTCTCCGTGTGCAACAAACATAATGCAGAGTGGAGTTGTTCTGTCCGTCACCGAGGAATAAAGATGGATAGATATGAGTGTCAGCTTATACTGAAAATAATTTTCTGCTCTTGTTTCACCTCAGCGTCCGACCGCTCCACATGTATGGCAGCTCCGTTCCTCATAGTGAGCTGCTTCAGCGTGCGAGCAGGCAGCCTCTTTAATATTTTAGTCAGACTCCCAGCAGACTGATGGCTTACAGGGGCAGCCAGGCAAGGCGCACAGCCAAGGTTAGAAGTAACATCAATCTCCCTTCATTTGAACCTGAACACTGTACTGCTGCACTCAGGGAAAGGACGCCTCTATTCCACAATCCCCTTCAGTTCAGCTTAGAGGTTCATATAAAGCTTTTAATACAATATGGAGCTGGCAAACTCTCAACCTCATGCTTTATGAGGGTTTTTTTTTTTTTTTAATCCTTCATGTTTTCTTAAGAATTTACAGCCTCAGTAACAAACTGCAGCATTTTCATAAAAATTCAATACTTTTGAGTCAGGCCAAAGACAAACTGAGGTTCATTTAAAATGTCTGCAGTTTGTAAAACTGATGTTGGATCTAATATTTTATTAGAAACTTTCAAAAAATGGTGTGTCAGGATTAACTCTACATATTACATTATGTAATACAGTGCAATCCACATTGTATATATTATGCATTAGACCCAGGATGTGTCTTAGACATCTAAGGAATTATACACTTCAATTCACTCGAATCTAAAAAAAAACAGAATGTGTACATGTACAATAAAATTAGAGTTTCTGCTATCAATTCATATTTTGCTTCTGAACTCTGGGCTGTGTTCTCTGCTGGTCATTATTAATATTTTAAAGAGCTCATTTTCAAAGTCTTAATCTGTTTCATACATGTGATGTCAGTTCAGGAATTGATCACTTCTGTACCCATTAACAATATTTTTTGCTTACACATTCATCCAGATAGGTGGAGCCACAATGTTTTTTTTTAAATATGTTCGGTTGTGAAAATATAAGATGTGATTTCAATTTTTTTTTTTTTAGATTGTGTCTTTTGCAAGTGGGAGACCTTGCAAAATCACAGAGTTCAAATACTTTTTTGCCTTACTGTAATGCTTTATTTTGTTAATATTTCAAAAGAGGACGTTGAAAGAAGCATCTGAAATTAACCCGATACTTTTTGAATTGACCAACGGGATTTGATGGGGGAGCAATGTGTGGAATGGACAGAATTGGAAACAGCACTGGGATGAATCAAAAAAGAACTTAAATACATTTGTTTTTTTGTTTTTTTTTTACAAAAAAATACCTTCATATTCTAAGTAACTAAAAATTAATAGTTTTGTTGCTTCCATAAGGGTCAATGAACAAAGCCAGGTTAGAAGTTAATGTTCTACTATTCTAACGTTTCTTTTCTCTTTAAATGCTGACTGTAAAAACATAAAAATAAAACCTTAAGTAAAGTTAAAAGTGATTTTTACAAAGTTTGGCTTTTTATTTCAGTCTATGGTAAGATAAAAGATTGGATTCTTAAAATATGTGTTTTAATCCCTACATTTGTCTATCTTATCAGCGCAAAGCTGCTTTTCTCAACCTCAGAATCCTAAAGCTCGGTAAAGGGTTAATTGTTAGGCGTTAGTATAAAGTACAATCAAAGTCATTTTAGAGTCAATTATTGAACACATTTTTACACATACATCTGTAAATCCTCGTAAAAGTGACAAATATTTGTAAAAAAAACCAAAAACAAATGTAAGCAGCATTTACCTTTTAAAGACCCACTGCAATGAAATGTGTGCATTTTTCACATTATTGAGGATACATATTAAAAAAAAAAAAAGATTAAAACTGCATTTCATGATCAGATAAAATGAATCAGATAAAATCCAGAGATTTGAAAAGGTTTGGGTTTATGATGCAGAAACTGCGACGCTCAAACTCTGCGATTCTGATGCATTCACTTGCAGACAAATCAATTTGATATTGCTTGCCATTTTATTTTAGCTACACTAATTTTAACTTCAGCTTGTGAGGTGATATAAGCTAGCAGTAGAGAGTGTAAACAAAGAGCTGATGGGAAATTGGCTGAGGCTAACTTCTGCACTTATAGTCCCGCCCACAACCCAGAGGCGAGTTTCTGATGAACTCCTGCTGCTCTGGAGAAAAAATGTCTTAAAAAACAACCTAATTATATTTAAAAAAAACACTGGGAGCAATTTTACAATTGAAAAAAATATAGTTGGACAGGGACTTTAAAGAGTGTAGTAGTTCACTTTCGGCTTATCCCTTTCGGGGTCACCACAGCGTAACAGCACCCACTGTTTGGCATCAGTGATTTGGCAGAGTTTTTACGCCGGATGCCCTTCCTGACACAACCCTGTACTTGAGGGGCACAGGGACCCAGTTAGGCAGCAGCGTCAAGGGTCTTGCCTAAGGACCCAATCTGGGTGGGGATCAGTGGACAACCCTGGGAATCGAACCCAGGGCTTGCCAGCCCTTCACCTAGCCCACTGAGCCACCCAGCCGCTTTAGGGACTTTAAAGAGTAATAACTTTAAAAAACAAAACTCTCCTACACTAATATAAGAGAAACTGTCTTTCCCCTAACCCATGGAGTCACGTGGAAATCGATATTTATAAGTCTGTAAAGTTAAGCACCTCTAAAATAAAAAAAAAATAAAAACTGACAGATTTGGGACTTTAACGGTTTTCACCCCAAAATGTCTTCATTTGTGCGACTGAGGCGAGGGCCTGTCTCCTCCAAAATATTTTATCCGGCCCAGAAATACGAAGGAAATCGTGATGGATGTCATGGCGTAGGTACAAGAGAATATACTATTAGCAGTTCAAACAAAACAAACCTCCAAACCTCCCCAAAGCCAACTGCTGTGGGCGACACATCGTGAAACGAAACACATCATTACCCACAGTGGCCTGTCAATCAATGTCATGCCGTCCAGAATGAAGATGCTATATTTAACTTTCCCCTCAAGTCCATATGAAGGCATCCGTGCCATCATAAAGGCAGGGAGCTGTGGACGCATGCATCACTGATTTTTTTTTTTTTTTTTTGCCTAAATCCAACAAGCAAAACGTCTTTTGAGAGAAGCTGCTGGAGATAAACCGGTATCTTTCGGAAAACCCCGATCCCGTCAGGAAGAAGACATGATAGATTGAGGGGGAAAAAAAACACAAATCTAGGTCACCAAATCTGGCTTCCTTTGACTTTGGGACAACCAGGAAATAAACTAATACACTCAATTAGACCCCCCCGGCCCCTGCTCCCGCCTAACCCTCCTTTAGCAAACACTTCAAAGTGCTGCCATCAGCGAACCGCAATAAAGTGAATGAACTGGCAGTAAATGGGCTTGGATGGTAAGGAGGATGCTGAGGCAGGGGACTGTCAAATGGAGCTCATCACGCTGAGAAAACAGCGCTCCCGTGCTGTAAAAGGCAAAATTGGCGTCCATCATGGCCTGAGCAGAAGAAACAAACCCAGCTGACTCTGGAAAAGTCAGCTGGACCGCACCGAGCCGACATTACCGCTGATGGCCGTGTCGAGCCAATGGCTGTGTATGTGAGCACAAGGAAAGCAGGGCAACATTACTAATGCTCGGTGTCAACATGTCCAGGAAGAAAAAGACAACCCCCAGCGGGGGCTCGGAAATGACACCGACGACCAGCCTGATGACTAAATCTGCCAAAACAGAGAGCCAGATATTTTTGAAATGCAGAGGGAGGGGGGGCTCCGTTTGGCTGGGAACAGCTGCCTCCGCGGGGTACAGGCGGGGAGAGAGATGTTTAGATTCAGGCTCCAGGTAATGCTGATTCAAAGAGCAGAATTGGGGCATCTCATTACGCAAAATACATTTCACACAAATCCCCTTCTTTGCATAAAACCCTCAAGTTTGGTTTTCTTCCTCGAGTCCTTCCAGGGCTTGCTTTCTCTGTTTGGCTTCCAGAGCCCAGCTGTTCCGCGTCCTGCTGGGCATTCGCAACAGGATGATTTCCACACCGATCTGAGAGCCATTTAAATAAACATCAACAGAAAATGTCAGAGGGAGACTTTGAATAACACCAGGGGCTTATCCACTCGCTCGGCTTTAAAGAGGGAAGAGGAGCCGTCCAATTCTTCATTTCTGCCACTCTGTATTCCGTTTGAATTACCAGAAAGCAACCATTTGGCTTTGGCGGTGTCCACTTTACGTTAGCCAGAAAGGCAGAGCTTCAGCTATGACAGGAGGATGCTCTGCAAGGATTTCTTTTTATTTCTTATCTGACTCACCAACATGCTCTGTAATTTATTTGGTCACAAAAATTGACATAAATCATCTTGAAAAAAAGCAATCAGCCCCTAAAGCACAGGACTTTCAAACAGCGGGAGCTACCTCTTCCTCGTTCCCCCACTCCCGTGTTTGCTTTATCCTTTTGTATTTGCATTGGAAAGCTGTTGGCAGGCCTTGTCATTTTGTTTCATAACTGATAGCAATTACTGTTCCAGCACCCGGGATCAAAGAGACACCAAAAGGAGAATTTTTCGACAGGAAATAAACACCAAACGCCATCTCCCCTCCTCTGTTTACACTGACAGAGGCCTACGAGGCACGGCGAGGGTGACTGACAGAAAGGGGATACGCCTCCTACTTTGAATCCCAGCAAAAGGGTGAGATAAAGGGGAGAGCAAAAATAAAGAAGTTTTTTTTTTTTTTCTCAACAGAACGAGCAAACTCTACTGTTAACTGTCAGGTTCCCTCCTGTTTACACTGGATTAGGGCTTGTTACTGATTTGTGTTTTTAAGGCTGAAGGGGCTGAAAGCATTAAAGCAAACAACAAAAGCACTTGTAATAGGGCAGCAGGGTCTTGACTTCAAACAATGCTTTCTTCACCACAACGGACCGGTACAAAGCCCGCTCTGTAGTGGAGAGACAGACAGTGAAACTCATTTGACTGGTCAGAGTATCTTACTACCCTCACCTGAAGCTCCGAAATGTAAACCTGCAGCAACAATCACAGGTACAAGCCCCCCCAAAAAGCTATAAAAGAAATCAGGGTACAACTCCTCCACATCCAGAGGAGCTAGTTGAGGTGGTTCGGACATAAGAATGCAGTTAACCTCAGGCAGGCTGGTGAAAACGTTGATTTAAGGAGGAGGACAAGGAGAGAAGTCTGAGGAACCAAACTGTGACGGCTTCCCCTAAAAACCCAACAGACTGGGTTAATGGATGGGTTTGTGTCTATGATTACCAAAATCAAACAGATCAGCATCCAACATATCATCTGAAAGGCATCTGTATTTAGAGCCAACTAAAAGCCTCATCTGGTCCAGTTTTTTTTTTTTTTTTTTTTTTTAATTCAGCTGCTGATCACAGCTTCCATTTAGTTTGAGTGTTTCCCCCAGAAGCAGCTGTTTAATCAAGAAAAAAAGGGCTGTGAGACCAGAAATTCAACAAAAAACGCTGGCATAAAGAATGGCAGCCCCTTTCAAAAGTCCTTTACTACTATTAGTTTATATTTGGAATTAATACATATCTACCAAGTTTGGTTGAAGGCCATCAATGTATCCTTAAGTACCAAATTAAATGTTAAGTAAAAAGTTACTTTCTTGAATAAAGGGTATTTGTGGGACGAATACTGTCATTCTTTGTTTATTGCAGAAAAACGTTATAAAAACAACCCACAATTGATGAAATCCGTGAATTTGTCTGTTTTATTTTTTACAATACCAATGTTTAAGGCTACAAAACTCCTCATTACACACTTTCCTAAAACAGACATGAACATTTTTCTTTCTTGTTTACACACTTGAAGTCTAAACCTTTGTAGAAAGGGGATACTATAAGAGAATGTAAAACAATAGAATCAAATCAGTCTTTATTTGTATACCACTTTTCATATTTAATGTAAGACAAATATTCTCGTTATCAAGAGAAAATGAAGAATATACTGTAGGGTCCCTCTCTCCCGTTCCCTCACTGAGACAGCAAGACTTTACCTGTTTATGTCTCTTTATTATGTGGTTAACAACAAAAACAACTAAAGAAAGAAATCTTCAAAAGTTTTCTAGTCTATTTTTTGAAGTATTAGTTGATCTTTGCTCCTCAAACTACCTTAAAGAGGTCATAACATGACTTTCTTAAGCTTTTCAGTGTGAACTATATGATTATCTTTGGAACTCTAAAATAACACATTTTTTATGAAATACTAGTTATTTTTCATGAGCAGGATATTTGGTTGCTTTTGACACTTTGCACCAACAAGCTGCACGCCAAGTCTGAAGTTGTTATTAAACTGATGCCCTCCTGCATCAGGTAAAGCGCTTGTGTGAACACCGAGACCAGCAGCAATCAAAAGTAGTGCCCACTTTCTCTGTTGGCTTTCTCTTGCAAAGAGCCTTTTAGCTTGATTTGTCTTATTTTCAGCTTAAGCTGTTGGTAATGTTGTTGATGCAGAAGCTGGAACATTTTCTTCAGCTGGAGTGTCAGAGACTCTAAAAAGGCCAGAAGCTAATGGTCCAGTATGTAAATTAAAACCTTGTTTGCCCCGGTCACAATACTTGTAGTGTGGGATAAATCTGCAGCATCGAGACGAGCCCGGTCCAACACCACGCACTGCTTCCCCTCTCCTCCCGGGACGGTTCTGCCTGACACGTGGACGACACGTTCCTGGCCCTCCTCCTCTCAGTGTAATGGAGGTCGGATGCTGCTTTTCCACATTTCTGCCCACATTTGCATCTCCAGCTAATTGGCACCATTTGCTCAATGGCACTGCTTGAGTTTGTAAATTACTTTTACAATTGTCACTAATTATCAAGCTCAATGAGTAGAATTGGAGCGATTGGTCCCCAGTGGAGCAACAATACAACAGGCGGAGGAAGGATTAGGACCCCGAGGGCAACGAGAGGGGCTGGCTGACCGAGGAATACGGTAGCGCCACATGCTAATCAGCAGAGGATTATATTCAGATGGTGGGACTGTTGGCTAAATCTATATGCTGATGAATTATGGATGCATTTTGTCTGTAACCTCAGAAGGAGGCCGGCGTTTATTCTTCAACTGCTTTTACATTTAAATTCAAATGTTTGATCGAGAATACATCAACTGATACTCAGCTTTATGAAAAAATGATTACGCTGCCGACTGCAGCCCGAGAAAATGTGGTAAGCCTCTAACCTGAAATGGTGCAGGCAGAGGAGAAAATCCTCACAAAGTATGATAACAGCAGAATAACTACAGTAATTTGAACATCTGCGTGGCGTCTGAGTTCACATGATTCTACTTGGAGGAGCAAAGAGTGAGCAGATGCAATGTTCGCTGCATATAGGCTGAGGAGCAATAATTAGGGTAATTGTTACCCTACATTTCAATTAAATTAGTATGTGATGATGCAGCAGTTTAAAACGGCATTTAGATCACCCACAGAAGAATTCTTTAAAAGTAGTTTGATGCAAATGTGGCTTCTGTGAAAAGTGTGATGAGAACAGACTGTTTTCTATGTGTGCTGATCAAAATCTTAAAGAAGAAGAAGCATTTCCACAGAAATTCACCAGTGGCTTACTGTCAGGGCCTGCAAAGCCTTCAGCGAAGGCCTAAAATTTTCTGAAAAGAAGTATCTATCGGAGAAATGTTTTTTATATAAGCATTTGCCCAAAATATATTTGGTCCTTCCAACTGTTCTGTCTGCTTTTCTCTCAGGCTTACGCCCCGGGTGTGCTGCTGTCAGACTGTTTTTTCACATGAAAGTTTCCAACCAATCAGCTTTTAGTCCTCACTTGTTGCTAGGTTCATGAAAGTCGGCCTTATGTTCGGTTTTGCGGCATTGGTGTTTAAACCATAGCCGTACATATGGGTTCAAGACGTTTATGTTGATTCAACCAATCAGAATTTGAGTTTGAGTCTCTGTAGCTTCATGAGGATAGAAGATGACATAATCGCCTCTGATTGGATGGTCAAAGCTTACGCTTCCAAAAGCTAACCTCTTCTGTTCTTCAGGCCGTTGCTGCACTTGATTTATATGCTGAATTACTTGCTCTTTTGTAGTTAAAAATAGAAGAAAGAAGATAAGTTGATTTATTTGTTTATTTATTGCGTAAGCTATTCTTAAAAATGATTTATTCTAAGAATTGACAGCTTCAAAAATGGTCTCCCAATTTACAGAAAGGAGTGTGTTAAAGAGCTTTATCCACGGGATTCCTGCAAGTTAACTTTACGACTTTTTAAGAACTTTTTAAGGCCATTCATGTCAAAAACGTCAGACCAATTTCTCTGGTTAGTCCCTGTTTTATACATTATTTCCCATTTTATCAATTTAATCCCATTTTATAATCAAAACAGCTTATTATCTTATTGTTTGTGTACTTTAGCGCTCTTCTCTTTTCAAACCAGTGGCAGGCATTCAGTTGGTTCATAATAATTGGTTATCCTGCTGTTTATTTACATTATCTGATTAAAATAATTGTGGTTTTCATTTTTGACATGAAATGTTTATGTTTTAAGCAGCATAATTTTTAAGGCTCAGACACAAAATTTAAGACTGTTTTAAGGCTTTTTAAGGTAAATTGATAAATTCTGACTGTACCCAGCAGAGCAATCTAGGCGACTCTGGTCTAGAGAGTCCAGAAAATATTCATTTAATTTGTTTTTTTATTTTTTTTCTAGTGGTTTTGACAATCTACTTTTCATGAATGAAATTTAGTTCACTTAACTCATTTTTAAGACCTTAAAGTAATAATTAACAGATGATTAAGTTTACATGTTGAAAAAAGTTAAAAGAAGTTCCAGTACTGCATTTAGAAAAATCTTTAGACTTAAAACTTCATCCTTCCAGAATGTAATGGTATTTTGCCCTGAGTACTTGTGTTGGAACACTGTCGTTACAGTTTAATGACATTGACAAGACTCTTAAAATGATCACAAGATATCATTGTTTGTCTGAGTCAGTGAGAGCTCATAAACTTGACGGGTTACTTTGACAGCTTTTTGTATCATGTTTCCAGGAGATTGGATTCAGTTAAGGTGTACAGGAAAACTCATCACGTCTGATTAAAGCACTATTTAATGTAATTACATTCAATTTCAAGAAAGTAGCAAGTAATAAAATGCCTTTTTGAAGTAATGAGCCTGTACCTTGCTTTACTGGCAGCCTTTTTGCTTTTTAAATGTGAAAAATTGCTATTTATTTAAACCAAGCTGTTCTTTCTCACTGAAATGTTACTTTGTACATCATCACATGTATTTTATGAATATCCTTGCAGTTCTTGCAGTGAGTTTCGATGACAGTGCAGACCAAATGTCAGCCCTCCTTCATTTTTTTCTTCCTGGGTAAATGTATTCTCTGTTTTTTTATGAAGGAAAGCAGCTCCAGCGTCCACAGCATGGTCAATTCTTCATGTCCCAAGCTTAGCATTGCTGCCACGCCTTGCTAACACGACCTGAATGTTGAATTGTGCGATGTTTATGCATGATAGTCTCACGCTGACCTATAAGCAACTGCTCCCCCACCCACCCACAGTGACAAAGTCCGGATCAAGAGCGGGGCTGTTCTTTGTGATTCTCTGTTTTTATATATTTTTATTTCCAGCAGATGACAGACACGGACAGCACGAGGAACATTCAGTTCAAAGATGCCTAATAATTGAGGATGGAGAAGTTATCTGGGAGAGTCTTTTTGTCTGTCATGTCAAGATGAGCGAGACAGTCCGGCCTTAGAAAAGGCCAGACAATTTGTGCTCCAAATGTCATGTTGTGAGAAGACAAACATGGCCTGTGGGAGAAGGCCAAGGCGAGACAAAGGCTCAGGTTAGAGCCATGCCACACAATTACTCATCCAAAACCCAGTGAGAGAGAGCAACATACAGTAGCTCATACATTGGTCTATCCTATGCAAAAAGTTAATTGTTTAAAATGTTTTCATTTGATGTTTTTTCTCTTTCTGCAGAGTTGAGGAAATTGGATTTCGCCCTCTGGCACCCCGGCAGGATAAAATTGTGGCTGCAGTGGATCTTATCTTGGCTCTGGCCCAAAACACATTGCAAATTCCATCTTTGTGGCAATGTGCTTCAGCTCTATGTTATTTTTAACTGTGCAAAGGTAGTGGATCAAGATGCAGAGGGAAACATTACGTTCTTCCTTTTCTAGCCTTCTGTGCTCTCAGCCTGAACCTTTACAAACAGTGCTGCTGGGGGAAAAAAGGTTAGTATGTAAATGTAAAGAATGACTGCAGCCTCTGCATGACCAGGAGCAGCTGTGGGGTTATCAATGAAACAGATACACTTTCAGACAGAGAGCAGTAGAAGAGATGCTGGCATGCACTGTTTCACTTTGAATTGTTCATTCACACTGATCCCTTCATACATTTAGTTATGAGTTGGTCCTTTTACATTTGTCTTTGTATATAGTTTTCAAAAGAAGTCGCTTCCAAATTTAATGAAATATTGCTGACCTGGTGTGGTATTGACTGTGTATGGAGTGCACCACATGAAGCACTGCAATACTAATTACTCAAAAGTTGTCTTTTAAAAAATACTCCACAAAAAAAAATTTTATCAAGTAGATACATCTATGGGTCAAAATAGCCATAAAACTATTTAAACAAGTTCAGTTTCCTTTTTGTAATGGCGAATAAGTCAAGGCAGTGCAGAAATTGTATCAATTATATTGTCAAACTCTTAATAAAAACAGTGTGGGGTATAAAACGCACCATATAATAAGACAGGATATCAATAACATGTTTATTTGTAAACATGAGATACATTAAGTGAAACAAAATAGTCAGAAAATTTTAGCTGACCAGACAATCGCCTGAATACATGAGGCCAATGAAGTGTTAGCTAAGTGGTCAGTGGGGTTGACGGGAAGTTTTTCTTGGCAATTGTGCTGTCGTCTGTGTGCGCCTCTTTTATCTCAGCAAGCAGCCTTTGCAGAGAGTGCAACATGACAGAAAAGTCCAATTTTATTAGTGTTCAATTCAATTCAGACAACTTTATCTATCTCCGAGGGGCAATTCTAAACCCTTATTCGCGTTTCATTATTTGCCGTCACGTATTAGCGAACCTTTTTTTCAGTCACGTGACTCTTTCGTTTCATCAAAAAATCCTGACAGCTCAAGAGCTTTTTGCAACTCCGAAGGAGGTGCTATAGTGCTGAGATGAAGAACCCCGCCCCTCACTGCCCCTGCTTGGAGAAATGGCATCAGCTGACTCAGAAGTGGCCAAAAAACGAAGAAGTGGTCTCTGTATTAGCGGATTTGGGGTTCTTACCAATGTCTCTGGCCCGTAACCCTCTCAAATAAGGGGGAAACTGTATTAATATAATTTGTATTATTCAGTTCTAACACATAAAATACAAAACAATACCCTCACGTTTGTTGTTTAGTATGTATCACTCTGCCAGGCTCCTGACCACAGCAGCTGTAACGCTCCAACAATCCATCAAGCGATGCATCTTCATAGAGTACCAATGTCATACTAAAACATTCTGATAGATTTCTGAGCACTGTGCACCACAAACAACTGAGTTCTACCAGAATTCATACATAAGATGTACCAAATTATAAGGCACACTGCTAAATTTTAAGACTATCAAAGGATTTAAAGTGTGCCTGGTGGTCTAAAAATTACGTTAGTCAATGAGGTCACATGGGGACCATTAAAAGTAGTGCTACGTGGAGCAGCGGTAGGGCGGTCGACTCCTGATCGGAAGATTGCTGGTTCGATTCTTGCTTTAACCGCCCATGTGTCGAAGTGTAAGACATTAAACCCCAATTTGAGTCTATTGGGAGGTTGGCACCAGTGGATGAATGTGTGTGTGTGAATGGGTGAATGGGGTCTGTGAATGTAAAGAGCTTAGGCCTTCGATGGAAGGTAGAAAAGTGAAATTTAAATGAAAAAGTAAATTTACTTCTTTAATGTCCATGGCAATGACAAAAACAGTACTTACAGTTTTTCAAATTTGGTCAGTGTATGGATGGATAAAGGATAAATAGATGATCTCATCGAATCGTCCACCCTTACTTTAACGTGTTATCCCTCCGTGACCAATGTGGACAAAGGTGGACAGGATCTTATGTCTGCCATGGACACCAGTGAAAATAATAAAATCATTGAAAAAGTTCAGCGCGCCATCTAGTGGGCTCCAGATGACCCCATTCCCAACGTCAACCTATCTAGGACAGCAGAAGGCTTAAGATATTTCAATGTTTTTTCCTACACAGATTTACATTTTCTTTCATATTTGCAGAAATGCAAATTTACTGAAACTAAATCAGTGATTAGTTTGTTCAAATCTAGTTTGCTTTGGCAAAAACAGACCTGAAAAATACGAGAAGCTAACTCCCCTATTAGCTGATTGATTCAGCCTATCAGAACTCTGCAGACGCCTTCCTCCTCTTATTGCTTTCATTTTGTCACCAAATTTTGTCCCCTGCTTCTCTCACTCCTCTCCATGTGTAAGAACATGCTGCGTTCAACCGCCTCTTGTGTTGCAGTGCTGTTAGCTTGTTAGCCTGTTTGTTGAGCTCATCACCACTGTGATCCCCCGGGTTCTGTGGAGTTTATCTTCTTGCCAGTTAGCTGCCACGAAGCCCAAGCAGAAATAAAGCCATTTTGTCATGCAACTGAAGCGTAATGCAACCCCAACAATACAGCAGTTTCTGTTGGATTTTCAAAAAACACGGAAAATGGAGGAGAAGGTTGTTGACTTTAATATGGAACACATTCCAGGATGTGGCTGGCAGCACATTCCAACAATGTTTGTTTTTTAAAGATGCAAATACAATTAGGTATATTTGTTAGATGTTGGTGACAAGCATTTGATGCCCAACTTTGACGAAGCATTCACAAACCTGGCATGAAAAGCAAAGGCAGAATGTACAGCAGCGAGTGGCAGAATCAGTACACCCTTGAAGAAGAGGCGCTCGTATCCAGAGGGACAAACACAGTCATATGAAATCTGACAACTGTGTGAAATTCAAGTGGAATTAAATCTGAAACAGTTTCTGTTTGCCACTAGCAGTCCAAATTATTCACACTGCAAGATTTTAGTCGGAAAATGATCAGAAGAACCTCAGAATGTGGAATAAAACAACACACGTTCAAAACACAAAGGATAAATTATAAAATGTTACATTAAAGAGTTCTGTTTTTAAAAAAGCTTATGATTAAATATGAGGCTCTTCTACGTATGTGGACAAAATGGTTCGTACTCTTTGGTTAATGAAAGAAAAGCTCACAATGGTCAAAGAAATAGCTTGAATGGGACAAAAGTAATACAAATCTAGGATGTTTAACCAATTAAAGACAGATATTGGTTTTCAACCATGATTCAGTTTAATTACTGACAACAATAAAGTCATGGAGCAGGCACGGACAAAACTGATGATACCCCAAATACTTCCTGTAACTGTAAATAATATTCCTCACCTGTTGACAGGTATTCTGACCTAATCCTCATGAGCAAACTGCACCAGTTGTACGCCGTCGGTACTGCTGCCTTCATGTTTCCTGTCCCTGAGGAGAGTCACTGGAACTGCTCCTCTCATGCCTGTTTCTGAGGAGGAGTTCTGATACCTCACATCCATATGGCTGCAGGAGGTCTGTTTTCTGGACTTGTTGTTTTGCTAGTAAGGGTCTCTTCCTTTTGGGTGTTTTGGGCATCTGGGATCTGCCCTTTAAATGAGGGGTACTGTCAGGATTCTATGCTTGGGATTTTGTGGTACTTTTGTCATGTTTTGTTTTTCCTGTCAGTCTCACTGTGTTCAGGTTAATCATCCACAGCTATCTCCATTTAGTTTATCAGCCTCGGTGTGTTTAAGTTTCTGGTTTTCAGTTCATCATTGTAAGGTCATCTCTTCTGTTCTGCCACCCTTTATGGTGCTCCATGGGTTCTTGTCATGTTTCAGTTTATTTATTAAATGTTTTAAGTTTCTGCCACCAAGCCCACTCTCCTGCGTTAAGGTTCTTTACCACAAGTACATGACATAGCCATTCTTAGATGCTTTTAGAGGTTTGCTGTGCCTCATTGTCATCTTGAAAGACTCATGTCCTGCGACTGAGACCAAGCTTTCTGATACAGGCCAGCATGTTTCTCTCTAAAATCCATTGACTGCCTTGGGATTTCATTGTACACAGATTCAAGACACCCTGTGCCAGATGCAGCAAAGCAGCCTCAGAACATAACAGACCATCCTTCATGTTTCATAGTAGGGACAGTGTTATCTTGAAATACTTAATTTCGTCGTCTGAGAACATAGAGCTGATGTGCCTTTGCAAAAAGTTCAGTTTCCGTCTCATTTGTCCATAGATCACTCTCCCAGCAGCTTTGCAGTTTGTCACAGTGTAACTAAGCAATTTTTTTGCTTAAAAAAATGAACTCCTTCTGAGTCATTTCCTATTAAATCCATTTGGACTGAAACACTGGTGAATGGTGTGATCTGACGTTGACGTTCCTTGAGCTTAAAGTTGACTTTTTTATCTTTCTGGGCTATTTTGTTAGCATCTGTATTATCCATCTCTTTTATTTGTCATCAGTTTTTCTCTGTGGCCACGCCCAAGGATCTTGGCTACAGATCCATGGTTCCTAAATTTCTGATTATTAAGTCACTGTTGTCACAGGGACATCAATATTTGAAGATGAACTTATAGCCTTTACCTCGAACCTGCTTGTTTTTGTCACATTGCCTTTAACATAATTTTCTTTCTAATCTCCTGAGACAACTTTTTCCTTCACTTCCTGTGGTCCATATGGAGTGTGGTACACACCATGTCACCAAACATCACAGTAACTACCAGAAGCCCTTTAAATACAGGCCCACTCTCTGAAAACAAGATTGTAGACACCTGTGATGCCTGTGATGTCCAAAGGGACACCTGTAATGTCTCTTTGTCTTTTCAGTGAGGACCATCATTTTTATTCAAGTCTGTTTTATGATTTTGTTTTTGTCAAAAATTCCATTGCAGCATGGTTAAAAAACAATGCCTGACTTTCATTATCTAAATTTCACATATTTTTTTTGTTGTTATTTTTGTCAGATTCAAGGTATTCCTTTGACCATTGTGAGTTTTTCTTTCGTTGACTGAACAGTACTATTTTATTCACTCGTGTAACTCCTTTTTTTTTTAAATTGTAAAATTGTTCCCAGTAATCTTTTAATAATGATTATGCAGTTTTTAGCCAAGATCAAAACATCTTTGTTTGTTTTTAAGACATATTTTATGCACAGTGGCAGTAGCTCATTAGAAATACAATTTCTGGGGTCTTTGGCACTCCTATTTCTATGGCAGCATCATTAGTCTGATTATCCAGTTTTCTGATCAATGCAATTTGAATTAAGCAATACTCAAAAGCACAGTTTGATTCGTAAATTACTTTATATAGGCCCTCTACTGTGAGGAAATGCTACAAGAACATGTTAAAAAAACAAAATAAATGATTTTCATTGGAGTGGGACTTTAAGGATGTTATTCAGTTGTAACACTTGATCACCTTTTGTAAACTTTGGGTGCAATTTTTTATTTTCTTTGAAACAAATATTTTTTTTAAAACTTTGAAAGAAGCCCAAACTACCATAAATGTAAGAGTTATGCTTTTACAATATCATCTGATTCCAACTGAACTATGGTGTTAATTTTCACATTTACAAGCAAAGTTTTAGTTACAAGAAATCTCAGTTGAATGTGATACCGCCATTTTCAAAATGAAGCCCTTCAACACACAACTCTGGATTGTTATGTTTAGACAGATCTAAATATAACTTCTACAAGCAGCAGAATAATTTTAGTCATTATGGGAACTCAAACCACATACAGCAACAATCTGCCAGTATAGACGGTGCCATGGTGAATACCCCGACTACAAGCAGCCTTTTCTCCTCACCATCTGGTGGCATCTAATCATAGCCGGCTACCGACGAGCTGCTGTTCTTGAGCATCACATCTCATATGTAGTGCACATTTAAACTCCAGACACTTCTAGACTCATTACAAAGTGCTAAAATGTCACAGAGACAATGCAGATAAAAAATGCAGCAGCCCACGAGGCGGTGACCTGTAAAATTGACATGATCTGCTGCCTTTGAAGAGCCGGTAATGACCTCTCATCGTGAGATGACACATTCTCTGTCTTTATTTCACACCCTCTTAGAGAGGCACAGATGGCCTTGGCATTTCCTTAACAGCCTCCGAAGTCTTTCATAAAACAGGCTGCAAATCCTGTGCATCTTTTGTTGCTTAGAAAACACTGAAAAATGAGTGCAGATGTTGGCAGCGCAACTCATAATTCAGTATATTCAATCTTTTTGGGTAGCTGCTAACAGTGTGCTGTCTAAAACACAAGAGAAGGAGTTTGTAGCGTTTCCCCTTGTCACTCATAAATATGTCCACACATTTATATTTTATAACACTGCAATAACAATCCTGTTCTATGGGTTAATACACAGGTTAATGAGGTGGGACAAGGCCACTGTAAAATGCTCCTGAACCAGCCATGCAGGATAATTCGTCTTGCCTCAAAAGTCCTTGCTGCGGCTGCTCCCTGCTCTTTAATTCCTTCAAATGAATTTTGTTTTAATTGTTCCAGGCTCGGTGCTCACTAACTCCATTAGCGAGGGAAGCAAGGGTGGGTGGAGCGAAAGGTGGAGGTTTAGGGGCTGAAAACAGCAGAGACAGTCGGGAAGATACAGAAGATGATTCCCTTTTGTTCATGCATGCCTCTATGAATAATTAATCCCCTTGTTGCAATTACACAACAATTACTTCATGGAGCTGAAATTGCAGCCAAGCTAGTAAAAAAAATAAAAAAGCCGAGGACACATTCTGCCCATAACAGTGATCTGCCAGCTCCATATGTGTGTGTAAACTGATAGCATGCTAATTCTGCAGGGAGATACAGGGACAGCACTTCCCCTTTTCACTCTCTCACACAATCACACACACACACTCACGTGTATAAATAGAGGGAAGACTATTTGACTGAATTGACTACAGGAAGACCAATTTATTTGTTTGAGTGCTAGAACAGCTATTTTCTATTTGTCAATGCAAAAGAAACTCCATCCTGTCCAGCGTAGGAGTGTTCATGGCTTCCCACATTTGGTTCTTATATAACACCGGCTATGCCGGTGGCAAAAAATCTGCACTGAACTGAGGACTGGTTTGAATGCTAGCTAAAAACCTTTTAAAACTTGCCTCCTCCTCTTCAAAATGTGATTTCCAGAATTAAGGATGATGTAACTGAAGCTCTGAAATCAGCGTGCCACCTTGTAAAACTCTTCAAAGCTTTGTGATGAAGTAAGCTATAATTTGTAAGAAAGAAAAGGGGTATCGACTCGGAAAGGAATGATAGATATGAAAACATATTATCTTTCATGTCTAGTCTCAGACGGGCCCTGAATCTGAAAAGACCTTCTTTATTAGTTGTCTTCTAGTCTTCTAGAGGCTCAGTTAAGTTAAACTTTCCGTAATAATTGACATATTGTTCTTAACCCATAAAATCCCATAGTGACACCAGTGTAACAGAAACATATCTGGAATGTTTTCTGTGGTCAACTTGGTTAATGGTATTTTCCATTATGGGTCTGGGTCTTTTAGGGTTAAGCTCCGTTCACATTGTACGCGAAAGTAGAAGCATCCAGTTTTAATGCTACATCAATGAACAGACATGATGAAAGGTCCTATGGTGCATAGAATCACTCTGCTGTAGTGGCACCACGTTCTGGATGAGACAATGCACTATTTTTTCAGAGTTCAATTGCAGTTCAATGTCTAAAATTTGACTATGCCTGTATTCCTATCCTAATGACCAACTGCTAAAAAACTATGTAGTTCAGGACTATCTAGAGCTCTGTATTTTAAAAGCAATTCGGACACCATGCTCACTATTTTTATTTGTTAACCCTTGTGCTCTCTTATGGGGTCCAGATGACCCCACACTCATATTTATGTGTGATCCCTCCCCTGGCAAAGATGGACAGGGTTTTATGTCTGCCTGAAACATCAGTGAAGATAAAAAATCATGGAAAAAAAGCTCAGTGCGCAATCTTGTGGGGTCCAGATGACCCCACTTTTATGTAAACATGCCTAGGATAGCACAAGGGTTACACGACATGTATGACGTCACCGATTTCATGATGTGGAAATCTAATCAATTCAAGCATTTCACGATGTCTATTTATGACTTCCTGGAAGACTATGACAACATTTGAACACTTTTTTTTTCGCAAAAATTGTTCAAACGCAATGTAATCCTACAGCACCTCTTGGATTTACAACACTTAGTGCTGCCTTTTCCCTGAGCCCAACCCCTTTGTTTAAAGGAAAATGAGCATTCCATTCACTTCAAGTATCAGGGACTCCTGTTAGAAGGTGGCATTTGGGTTTAGCCAACAGCCCAATCAATCCCCATTAGCTGCTCCTTTCTATTGTTTAGCTAATTTTCATGGCAAATCTTTTTATAGTGACACTCAAATGAATGGAAAATTGACATCGATTCTCACATTTTGTAAACGAGCACCAGTTTTGTTTATATTTTTCCTAAGACTCCAGATTAGACAGTCTGCCTCATTAGAGCATAGAAAAGAACAAATGAGCAGGTAGTCATTTCTTCCGTTCAGGGAACGAAAGCAGGCGTATTTAACCTGCATCTAACCCGCTTGTCAGAATGCATCTTTAGCATTTTTCAGGACATCTCTTGCTGTTGTGGATGACCCAGTGGGGAACAGTCAGCTCTGTATTAAAACATATGGAAAATGCTGTCCAAGCTGACTTTGCTGCACTCCTGGGTCGTCTGCTGAGGCGCGGTCTCTTTATGTTCATTAAGTTTGGAGAAACTCATCAGTGGTTTGGTCCACAACTCTATTTCAAGGCATCCCGCAAACTGCAAGATAAACAAGTGCACTAATCATCAGAGGATTCCTCAGGGATAAGAAATATACTTTATGCACAGAGCTGAATTAAAGTTCACGGCAGAAAAGAGAAGTGTTCATGATTACTTTCTGTAGAACGCCCAATAAAAACACAGCTAAACAAGTATAGCTAACTATAACTGAAGACTGTAGGTTTACAAGAGGTGAAGTTAAGACACTTTGTAAGAAAATCCAGTATTTTGCTCTCTGTTTTTTGGTGTTTTTAGCATCTTTTTGTGACATTTTTTCAAGATAGAGGACATATATATACAAAAATTAACTTAAAATTGTGTTTCTGAGTATTTCTTTATTCAAATCGCAAAGGATCAGGATCAGACAAAAAAATGCTGTTAAACTAAAGCTTGTTGGTTCTATAATCAGCAGGTCATAATCTCCCTGCTCCGCTTCATCCTGATTAAGGATTCTTCTTGAATCGGTAAAAAAACAATTCAAACTTGTTCATCATTGCAGAAAATTTAAAAAATTGATTTGTCTCAGCTTGTGCCTAAATTTAGTAAAAAAAAATAAAAATAAAAAATGCAGAGCTGATGATATTTCTTCATGCAGGCTTACTGTGAGTTTACGCGCCTCTGAGGGTGTGTGTGTGTGTGTGTGTATGTAGTTGACTGGCTCCGTGATCATCAGCTGATGAAATTCTTCTTCGACTGCCACCCAAAGCACAATGCACCGGCCCCTTCAGAGCTCCCCTGCAGGTGGTGGGCCCACTGGGGAGTGATCCCACGTCGATCCTTCGGGTTGGACCCGACCGGGGCCCGTGGGAGGAGCCCCGGCCACCAGGCCTGGCTCCAGGGTGGGGCCCCAGTGACGCCAATCCGGGCGACGTAACGGAATCTTTTATGTTATTACTCATAAAGGGGGTTCTGAACCGCTCTTTGTCTGGCTTGTCACTCAGGACCTGTCTGCCATGGGAGACCCTACCAGGGGGCAAAAGTCCCCGACAGCATAGCTCCTGAGATCACTCAAGCACTTAAACCCCTCCACCACGTTAAGGTGGCGGTTCAAGGAGGGTCTTCCAGTTCCTTTGGATTTAAAACTGTCACATAAGTCGGTCCCTCCAGGATTTTGCGATGTTGCGATTGCAACTATTAATGTAAATTCAACCAAACCCGAGATTTTTTTCTTCACCCTGCAACCTTCCATTTTCATCGCAACTTTGCTGAAACTTTGACCAATCTACCGTGACAGCAGTCATGGGTGACGACGGAGCTTCGTGACTGTTTCCCTTCTGACTCCTTCCAGGGAGCCGAGCTCGTATTTTGTTAACTCTCTTTAGCTGTCTATGTTCTCTGTAAGCTGCTGGGGGGTTGCGCTGAGCAGGCTCAGGTGTGGAGCGGTCCGTCACATGGAGGACAACATGAACCGAGAATGAAAGGATTTGAGATCATTTCGATATTATGTATAATTGTTTATTTGTATTGAATCCATTCTGTTAGTAGGAAAACAGACAGTTTGATAGAAGGGGCAAAAAGAAAACTTATTTGGCCTTAAAAATAAATTTAATTCATTGTTTTGAGAAAACAAAAAAAATCGAAATTGTGACTTTAACATTATGAATTAAATTGAATTATGGCTTGATTGAATCATTACATCCATTATCCTGATGCATCCATTTGTAGACAAAAATAACCATGTATTTGGGTATTACTCGCCATTTTTGTTCCAACTGTAATGTTAGGTTGAGGTTGTGAGGGCTGTAAGCTAGAGGGAGAATGCGCAAACTGATAGATGATGGGTAATGGGGGCAGGCTTACTCTGCAGACACTATATCTTAGAAAGACACTTTTTTTAAATTCTGGCTAAAAGCAGCACAATCCTAATTAAAAGACTACTGGAAGCGCTTTGATAATACATTAAAAAATTATTGGAGTAGGACTTTAAAGAATATCAAGCCTTTTAGTCAGCATCTAACAAGCACATTGACATGTGTTAAAAACTCCTGCTTTGATGTATTTATAACGAATTTATTGCAGAAAGAAAAACTGCCGGTTGCTGTCTTATAGCTCGTCTTTGTAACATCTCAAGCAGACCTGTTCCTTTCTGAACCATCCCCTTTGGGGATGGCACTACATCCAAGAAGCCTTCTTCCACTCCTACACCTCAACTCTGCCTTCACTGACATTTCTAAAATGCTATATTAAGCTGACGGTAAACTCAGAAGACAGAGTACTATTGATAGAAAAGATTTAAAACAAAAAAAAAGCCTCCAAACACCCAGTTAAAGTGCACTCAAGAAGACTACTCTGCAACCCGGCCTTTCAGTGGGAGTCACTGAACTGGGCACAAAACTGGAAGAGAATACATGGTACTTAGCTATTAGCAACCCAACGTTAAATCAACCCCTGAAAAATAGAAATCCTGTTTGTAGGAGGGACATGATCTCCACAGAAACAACCCCAGGCCATCCTGGCACTTTATATCCATTTAGCGACAGATGGCACAACAACTAAAACTCCTTGGGATAGCGCTCATGCAACTTTAAACAATATAAATAAGTAAATTTTGCTCTATTATTCTATACGTTCTGTAAAAAGACATTCGGAAGAGCATGTGAGTCTCCGAACAAGCCTGAGTGGTCACTCAAATTGTTTTTTAGGTTCAACTAAAAGCACTGGCGGTCTGTGCCGTGACACATCAGAGGCACAGCTGCTCTGAAAACAACAGAGTGATGACAGGAACGATGAAGAGATAAAGTTTACTCTCTAAAAACTGCCCTGCTTTCTGGGAAAAGATATAAAAAAAAGACTGGGGAAAAAAAAAAAAAAAAAGAGGGAGGGAGAAGCACTTCCCGGTGGCCCCGTTGCCGTTTCTGGCAGGACCCATCTGTCGCCTGTGTTCAGACGAATGAATTACAGGCAATTAAGATGACAGTGCTGCTGCCACCGAGAGAAACGGGAAGTAGGATTTGTGCAGGAAAACAGGACTTTTCTGATCTGTATGACGACGATGTTGATGAACATTTCTTCCTCCATCCATGAGTAGGTGTGAATATTTTTCTGTCACCTCCTTAGGTACGCTACGTTCACACTGAGCTCAGAAAAGCGACCACTTCCAATGAAAGTCTATGTAGGGCATTCTGGGACTCCACGTTCAAAACTCTTGTGTTAATGCATCACTACGTACATTTTTGAGTTCATCGCCGGGATCTACGTACAGAATGTGCGTTGAAAATAGTGCCATCAATTGATTAAAAAAATAATCGGATTAATCACACTTTTGGATTGTTATCAATTGGGATTAATCGCAATGTTTTATTAAGTGAATTTTATGTGACAGCATGTAGCTTTTGAACATAGACAGGCCAGAGAGAAGTTTTTTCTTCATTTTTTTTTTTTTGTCTGAAATGTTTTAATTTATAAAGTGTTAACTCGGGTATTCCAGAAGTGTGATTTGTGTGCACAAAACACATCAACAGTAAGATAAGCAGAACTGTAAATGCTTTCCTGTCTGCAGTATTACTGCAAGACAACAAAGATGCTAACATACAGCCAGAAGAAACAAATATTGTGTTTCTGCACATTAATCGGTCTGGGTGACTACTCGATTCTGATTGGTTGCTGGGTGTGGATAAGCAATATATGTCTACGATGCCCTCCTAAAAAAAAAAAAAAAAAGTTCCGGTCACGTAGGTGGGTTATCGCGTGAATCTACGTGAGTTCGGAGTCAGCCATCCCGTAACCAATGCGAGTCCTCTGCTGTACCCAGACCACTCCTGCTTCGCACCTTAGCTGTAACGCTTGCAGTGGGAGTCCAGGGTAAGAGGTGAACTGATGCTTTTCTTAACCTATCGCGGCAATCAGCATATGTATCACTTTCCTTTGCCGCTACAGTTGAGGCTCAGCGACGCGTTGTCGTGTTACTGTGACAATGCGCCGGAGCATGGATCAAATAGTCCGCTTTTTGTGAAAAAGGAATCCAAGCGAAAAAAAGAATAGCAAGACTAAAGTACTAAAATCCAATTTAATATTTATTTTTTTTGGAAGTGACCATGATATAAGTAGGATAATGGTCGACAAAGCGTTCTGACACACGTCGTGGAAGCCTGAACCATCCGAGGGACAACGAAAGATTGTTGCCTTGCAAGGTATAATTAATTTGCGTTCATAAATATTAACTAATTTTTTTTATCAGTCTTATCAACATTGACAGCCTTAGCTGAAAGTTAAACAAGTTGACCAAATTGGGACTCCGATTCGGTTGTGATAAATGAGCCTTTTTAAACCATTTGAAAATTAAATGTGGAGAAATTAATAATTGTGCCTTGTCCCCGGCTGGAATTATCTGACACTAAGGCTTTTATATATTGGAAAAGAGCTGCAAAAGAGAAAAGCTGGAGCAAGATTCACAGATTTGCACCCCTTTGACATTTTGCAGCTGTGACTTCATGCACTAGTATCGGGTAGCGACAGTCCAATGTAAACACCATATGCTAAAAGTGCATTCAATTAGTCTCTGTTAGCGCATTCTCTAATGTACGTGTGCAATAGACTGAAGACGCCACGCTGGTTTCCAGAAATCTCATTCATTCCATTTATGAATGTAGATTCAAATCTCTCTTTGCAGGAGGCTGTAAAATCTATAGGCGGACTTGTCTTTACATGTGATTTTCTGCTTTTCTTTTCAAATGGAGACCCTTCAAAAACATTTACTGCTGCCTTGCTCGCCGTCCTGCTTTCTTTCTCTCCCCTCCACCACGGAGGCTTTAACTGGAAGATATTTAACTGGCAATTCGCCTGACATTTTCTCAGACATATGGTAGGAGAGGTTCTCTCTGAAGACGGACATGACTTGGTGCTTGGCAGCAGAGCTCGCCCTGGCCACTGGAGGCCAAGTGAGGCAGTGATGCAGGAAATGCTGCTGTGTGTATCTGTGTGTGCGTGTGTGGGCTGATTATCCCCAAGCCTGGTTAAGGTAATGTAGCGTAGAGGAGGGTAAGTCGGCTTGACACTCATCTCTGGATCACAGAGGCTAGCATGCTGCCGCAGGCTAAGGTTTGTGCGTGGATATCATACATGTGTGTCACTAAAAGACAAAAGTATTTTTATATGTCTGTTTATTTGCATGTTTAAGACCAAAAACCCAACAAGCATCTGTGTTGATTTAGTCACACTTTTGGAAGGGGGAGCTGACAGGAATGGCAGCAATGTCACAGGTTTATTGCTTACATCATGCTCCGCGTGTCAACGAGGACAGGCTGTACCTGTGTAACTGAATGGCTACATTTGATTGCATGTGAAGGGTGTAGACACACCTTGCCTCAGGTGGTCCACGGACAAGTCTCTCTGAATCCACTTCATCCGACCCTGACACATCACTGTCTCAGCATCCGCAGGTCAGTCATCGGATTTTCATTGTAAGAAATTGACATAAAAATATGCACTATAATCCCTTCATGTAGAAGGAAGTATACATACTGTACGCATAAAAGCTTTTAGTTTCATTTCCAGTGTGACGAGTAACCTTCGACAAAATGCATTTATTCCAGAAACATTTGACTTTTTAAGGTAACAAAGTGGTGTAGTGCATTATTATTGGATGTTCTGTGATATTTTACTACATGTTCAGGGATGAAAAGTGAGTAATGCCATAAAAATGTATTCAAATCTCATGGCCAGCCATGAAATGTCTTTTTACATGAGCTAAATTTCCATTCAAGCTTCACAGGATTTAATTTCTGCTTTGTTTTTCATGATTGCATTTCTTGTTTTGCTTTTCCGCGGAGCAAAAATCCATTTTGTCCTTTTGCTGAGTCTTTTTAACCACCAACGTTGCATTTTGCTGTTTCAGGGTTTTATCCAGACTGATCATTCGAAACTGCTAAAGGAAACATAAAGTTTCAACAAGTGAACAATCCCATCAAGGATTGCAAAGCTTATCTCTTCCATCATTTTTTCTCTCATTGCTTTGCCCCGCCTTTGTAATTCCTGGCCAATGATTGAAGAGATCTTTAGTCACATGGTTTTGTTAACGAATGTCCGGTTGACGGCAGTCTGAATACAGAACAAATGGAAAGTTCAGGACTCAATCTGGACCAACTAACTTTACTTTTCTAGTCTGAATACACATAGTCTATCTGATCTAACTTAGATTTTTTATTTCATATTTATATATTAAGATGAAATAAAAAAGATAACTTTTTTTTTGTTTGTTTTTCTCCCTTAACCAAAGTCAATAAACCTCAGGGTTGGTCCTAAAATTGTGATTTTACTGTTTAAGAACAAAAAAAAAAACATGAAAAGTGTTAAAATAAGGGATTACTAATGAAAAACAAGACATCTGTAATACATTACAGTTTGGAAGTAACTTACAGAACAATATTCAATATTCTAAAAAAAATGCATTTAAAAAATTGAACTAAAGTGTCAACAAATACAAACGGCATCCCTTGCTCGTCAACGCTGAGCTCAGTCAATTAGGCTGTCAAACTTTAGTTTAAATAAAAATCCAAATATGATATGCTCATTGAATAAACAATGACAAAAATATTAAATTGTTCAGTTTTATCTGCTGGCAAAGGTTGACGTGTTCTGTCAAATTAAAAAAAGTGTTACCATCCTGAAGTGGAATCAACTAAAATGAATTGAGGGTGAGATTGGCGGTGTGGGGCAACCCCGTCCCCTTTCCCTTCCCCGTCGCAGAGAGCTCGGAGCAGGAAGCTTGTGTCCAGTGGATTTTCTGTCACAAATTAGCTCTTTTAAACCACAAATTTTTGTCAGCTACTATATCACAACAGTTTGAATAAAAAAAATACTCAGAAATCCAGTTTTTGAGTTTAATTAACTAAATATATGCTCTCCATCATCACAAAATTGTCATGAGAGTATATTAAAATACCAACAAAAACTTTCATTTGAGTAGGTCTTTCAAATCTTAGCCTGTCATATTCAGATGTTTTCTGAGAACCACTAGTTTATCACAGTTCTAGACAAACCCTTTTCTCTTGAACTACATATGTCCCATTTGAACTATAGCATATGGCTTTTTGCTTGATTAGCCCAAAGAAATCTGATACCTTAATTTAAAAGTTTGGAGGTCATGTGAAGGTCATTTAATGGGTGCCACCCAAAGCACTTAACCTAACAGTTATATCACTTTTTTATGATACGACTGGAAATGGTCAAATGCTTGAGTCCCTAAATGGACATCAAACTTTCATCTATCCTGGTACATCTCCGTTATTCACCGTTTTGTTCTGTAATGTAAACTTAAGTTGTCTTTATATTATACTTCCTCACATTAGTTTGACCCAGATAACTTGGAATCTGCACAGATCAATATCAAAGGTCAACTGCAAACATTTTTAGGAATCTGAGCAATCCTCCTTGACACTCAAGAAAGGAGTATTCAATTACAAGTTCAAGGCACTTCATTTTCAAGACCCCAGAGGCTGTGTCCATCTTTCTTTTATACAGTTAGCGCTTTTAGACTTGATTTTCTGCTGTACCCATTTATCCCTCGTGTGAACCAGGCTGAGTTGTACAGCATTTATTTCAGCTGTGAGAGCTGCTGGAGGATTTCTGAGAAAAGCTGACAGCGAGTTTAAGCCACAATTATGACTCTGAATCAGTTTCAACACAAATCCAAAGTCAAGGTCAGCATGTATGAAAAGACACTTTCAATTACGTTTTCATATTTCAGGATATAAGAACTCTCATTCAGTTTGACTGCTGCACCTTTTTCTATACAACGACAAAACCTGGACTCACATTTTTTATGACCATGTTCTGACTTTGATTTGCAGATTACTGTGACTTTCTGCGAACCGTTGTACAATTCTGAGCTAAAAATTGATATGAACCAACATTTGCATGCAGCTTTGTAGATTTGTCTCAATAGTAAAAGTGAGACACTTGTGAGAATTTAGTGACCTAACTGATAGTTGGTGATGAGACGAGAACAGGAACATTCTAGAACAGGGGTGTCTAAAATCAGTCCTCGAGGGCCGACTCCAGCTGGTTTTCCAGAAACTCTGCCTTATCTGCTGTTGATTACCTGGATCAGGTGTGTTTGGCCAACAAGAAGCTTCAATGGCAAACATGTAGGACGCCGGCCCTCAAGGACTGACTTTGAACTCCCCTGTTCTAGATCCATAGATTTTCTACAGATTTCTGCTGATTACATGGACTGAGTACAGGTTGACTGTCTGGAGCCGTGCTGAGAAGCCTTTCAATGGGATTGTACAGTTTAGCCAATAAAGCTTCGTTTCCACTGAGCGGTCCTGTCCGGTAGTGTATGCTAAGGAGTGGTACGCTACGGTCCAGTTCATTCTGATGAATGTTTCCACTCATTTAAGCCTCACTTCCACTGAGCAGCTTGTTTTCACGGCGCATCCGGGGTTCAGACTACTAGCGTGTCATTGTGTCATTGTAGTGCGACGACCAGAAGAACAACAACGGAGGTCATCCAGCAGCTCGTCTTTTTCCTGCTTTATTTCTGATACGTAGTGTATAACAGAAATCTAATGTTGTTTAAAAGAAGATGGCGGGTGGGATTGATCCAGCAAAAACCCAAATGCTTAGAAGCGTTCGCCTAAATGAACGCTATATTGCCGCTTTCTAATGTCGTCATCACTTTCTGCCAATCAACGGGTGGCTACAGAACCTTTCTGTTCCACTTTTGGACCTACAACAGATGGAGGCCCCAAGAGCTACGGTTCAGTAGTGTTTAATGGTTCCATTTTACAATGGAATCACTCAAAATACTGGACTTAAATGAGGCTTAAAAGAACCCCTGGCTACTTTAGCCAAGACTCTGAGGAGGGTTAACGCCACCTTTACGCAGTACAAATATAAATGTGGTTCCAAGCCGTGATGTTTAGTGTTAAATAGTGCGATTTTGTTTAATTAAATGTGTTTCCACCAACGTCGTCAAGAACAAGTGGTGAAGGACCCAATATCCAGAAGACCAGACTTGGTGACAAAAACTAAAACAAACAAAAAAAAATTGGGAACAACATAAGCAGATGACCAGACAGTGACCAGTTGAAAATAAAAACTGAATGTGGATCGCTAACAGAAATGAAAGCAACTGTGGATGATTTACATGAACCTGGAGTGACTGACATGGAACAAGAACCTACAAGAACCAAGAAAATACAAATGACAACCAAATCCAACAGCACAATCCTCACAACTGCCTCTATTGTCTAAAAAGTACTTGATTTTTTTTTATTTCATTCTTTAAATTTGACCCTTGAGTACCGTATTTTCCGGACTATAAGTCGCGGTTTTTTTCATAGATTGAATGTCCCTGCGACTTATACTCCAGTGCGACTTATATACGAATTTTTAATGAGATGAGATATGGACCGTAAGTCTAGAGTGCCCTCTTATGGTGATCTATGCAATTACTTTATTTACTTTAGTTATTCAGACGTGACACAGAGGACGAAGAATTTAAGGGATTTAGTGATATGGAGTGAGATTGCGTGCAATTAATTACAGTGAAGATACAAAGTTGATGAGTTCTTGAGGCTATAGTTAAATAAAACTGTTATGTTATATAAATGCTACACCTTTTCGTTTTTTTCATGATGCTAATATGTGTATATGTGTTGACACATATTCAGGCTGTTTTCTATTCACTTATGAATGTTATAACTTACCTTCCAGGATGATGTAATATCGTTTTTTTCAACCAGTTTGTAAAATAAATTACTTGAAAAAAATGCGACTTATACTCCAGTGCGACTTATGTATGGTTTTTTCTTCTTCATTATGCATTTTTTGGCCCCTGCGACTTATACTCCGGTGCGACTTATAGTCCGAAAAATACGGTAAATACTTTTGGTGAAGTGACAGTGAGTCACTAAGAAAAGAGAGATTATGCTCCAAGCTGTATCTGTATATACACTTTTTTTTTAGATCAAAGGAAAAAAATGTGTATTCATTTCTTGGAAGCTAAAACTCTTGGCCATCCATTAACAAACTGTGCTGTACATTTAGTCTATAGGGAAAACACAGCATCCTGCACAAGTTCAAAGCAGTTTTTGGAGCGTTTCTAACCAACATCTCTACCATCTGTGCCTACTTGACAAGAATTTTTCCTATTTACTTCTGACGTTGTTTATTATTTAATACCAACTGTATTATCTTTTGGATAGAAATATGGAGTCAAAAATAACATCTGAAATAACATTGAAACGAAATAAAAAAAAATGTACAAAAACTTAAGAAATGGTAAAACTGTTTTCCCTCTTTTTAATATCATGGTTATCCTAAAAGATAACTGCAATATATCTAAAAGTGTGACACAGAATCGAGTCAAATTTACAAAGATTCAGCTGAAGAATCATTTCATTGTACAGTGGCTTCACCTGTGGTAACAGAAGGAAAAGAAAACTTATTACCTGCATGCTGTGTGCATTTTTCTTGCAAAGCATTATTGACTCCCTGCTGACAAATATATATGGGTAATATACTGCAAGACCCAGCAGTGGAAGGATGAGTCTGATGCTTAAAATGCATGTTTTAGCTGACAGATGAGATGTGTTAGAACACCAGGTTATCAACAGCATGAGTGCATTCGCATATATGTCAAGTGTCTTTCATAAAACAAGCCAAAATCCCCCCATAAACCGGGGAGCAGTAAAGCCGGGCGAGCGCTGGATGGAGCCTTGACACATCAGCAAATCAGCCGAACGAGCCTCAAGTGCACACATGCAGCTACCAAAAACAAATAAATAAATAAAGGGGCTTTTATTGAAAGCCCAGAAAGGCTCGGTGATCAACCTCCAACAACCAAAAGAGCCACGGTGATTTAGTGCAGCGAAAATCCATTATGGCTCCATCCAGAGGTAATGACTTTTTCAAGCCTTCCAGCTGATTCTCCAGAACAAGAGTGGGAGGAGAAAACACACACAGTGAACAAATCAGGCTTTTGTACCGAACAGTATGGGGTCCTAAAGAGTCCACGCAGACCTCACCTCCTTTCCAGATCTTTTATCTCCTCAATCACACAGCAGTGGAGCAGACAGATGCTGCTCAGACTCAACTAAACAAATCAGCAACAATCAAAGCAAGGATTTTGATTTGCTGCATGTTTATCATTACCGAGGGCTTTAAAGCGGGCTAAAACTGGCCTCAGTGAGGAGTGTCTCACTTTAATGCCATAGATTTACAAACCGAAAGGAACACTTGAGTAAAAACTGCTGTGGCTGAAACGTTAAAGTATGGAGAAAACTTCCTAAAACTTTATGGTACCTTTTTTTAGTGTGAAGCCCATTATGGCAACACATGCCTCCATTCTGAATAAACCAACTACAAATATACAAAGTCACTGCATCCTGAAGTGTGAACACTGGAGACAATTTGTGACAATTTCTGTTTTTTATTTTATTATTAGGGGCTTCATGTTATCTGTCTTAATCTAATTCTCGTTGCCTCCCTATGACTCCAATCCCTCAAAATTAACTTAAATTAAAACACTCCTTCAAAATAAAATGTGGTTTTTGCCACATTTCTCATCTGTTTTTGGGTCCAAAAAAACCCTAAATATAATTTAAAAAACCAAAATCTAGATGCCAGAAAGTTTTTTTTTTTTTTTTGGAACAGAGCTTAACTTCAACAAGTTAACACGACAAACCTGAATCAGTAACACAAAAGATATAAAGATGCCAAACAACCAAAGATTCATTCTTTGGGGTTCAACGGAGATTATCTGAAAAAGCCTGAAACTAAACCTTTACTGAGCATCAATACTAAAACAGCTGTAGTAATTATGAACAGAAACCAGCTGTGAAGACTGAACATATGTAAATTTAACAGAAAGCATCAAAGGCAGAACTCAGAAACCAAATCATCTAATCCAAGGAAAACAGAAAACAGAAACTTATGCCGTATTTCGCCTCGATACATTTAGTTTTCTTAAAGTTCATTCAGTCTGAATACACCCGAGCGGACCCTGGTCCGGGACCAGGAACGCTCTCTGACCCATCTATGGAGGTGGATTCCTAGATTTCCTATTGGACTGAGCTCCGGTTCACTATGAGTTTCTTCAGTCTGAAAAGACTCTTTGCTTGGAGCAGAACAATTGGACCATAACGGCCAACGTAAACAGAGCTGCAGACAAACGTGGAGCATTGATGCAACAGCAACTCATGAAATGTGTCAGATGAACGCAAGCTCATAAAAACAATTTGCTTTTCCTACAATCTATAAGTCATAAACATTCATCAGTGTACCTTCTTAGCCTATGTCTCCTTGGCAACCGCCTTGCAGCAGGACTCCTAACCTGACTCCTGTTCCACCTGACATTGATCCAGACGTTAAAAATTGGTTGGTGAAATATAAAGTTTGAGGAAGTGAATTATTCAGACAAGGTCTGTGAGACGCAGGACTTCCATTTTTCTTTTTCTCGTTGCTTTGCCCCGCCCTCGTAATTCCTGGCCAATAAGTGAAGAGATCTTTAGTCAAATGTTTTGGGTTTTTTTTTTCAATGTTTGTGGACCAAATTAAGCGGACTTGGTCTGGACCAATAGACTAAATGCACCCTTAAACTCAAACCCCGTGAAATAATATACCCCGACCAGGTTTATGAGTTTTTAAACTTAACATCAAGCTGAAGAAGTTCTTCAGCGTGGAGTACTGACTGCTGCACTTGAAGCCCCTTTTTTGCTCAGAGTTCTCCTCACAAGCACATCTCATGCTCTGAGCAGTAGAACACGCTCGGCTCTCAGTGCCGCTGTGATGTCAGACAGCGCCTCTCCTTTGACTTTGATGGCAAAGTGTAAAAATACGGCAGAGCTGTAAAACAGATTCCTCGCAGATGGATTTGTAAAGCGAGATTTATATTGATTCAGCGATGCTGGATATACTGCATTGTGAATTAAATAAAACGTGCTAGAGCAACTGTGGGTGGATGTAAATATAAAACTTGTCTGCTGCGCTAAACTCCATCTGCAGCGGCTGGATGAAAGCGTTCGTGTGCAGCAGGAGCATCATTAGGGAGCAGATCTCCTTTATGGAAACACTGAGTCCCGCTGCTTTAAATCAGATGCATAAAAATGCATGTGATCTTTTATTTGTAACCAAAAAGTTGTGACTGATGTGAGACTTTTCGGTACAAAATCAGCTTCTTAGCGCAACTTCAAATGATTGTGACACAACACACGGGTCTGTAAAAGCTCATTAGAACTTATCCTTGATTAGAACCAGCTTCAGGCCAATGCAGTAATTGCCACCACCTAAATTATTACAGCAGAGTTCTTCACTGAGGTAAATAACAAACTCTAATCCTGTAAAGTGGCTAATTAAAAGGTGTCAGGGTTCACGGTACTTTACATCATACTTGCAGAGTATAATAAAGGACCTGCATTATTAAAGGGTCAGGGTGGCACATTTTTAGAAAACGTTTGCACCACAAACATAACAGAAGCTGCACAGGTGTGGAGGAAACTCAAAAGGTTAACTTGAAAATTCTCTGAATTCACACAGATCAAACGGCGCACTCGTCCAGCAAAAGAGTCTCCGACTGCGCTTGGAGTCAGAGAGCACGGATACTTGAACCAGGTCCTGAGCTGCTCGCGTCGGCTCCCTCTGGCCCTGATCTGTTCCCACATCATCACTACAGAGGCTTCCCTCTCAGCTGCAATGGCAGAAAGATAACCTGGATCTAACCCAAAATGAAAGCTCAGCATGTACAAAAGCCGCTTTAATCCTCTTCAGTGCCTCAACAGGCCCCAGTCCACTAATTAATTTAAGATCCATTCAGCAATGCCTAAAAAGGTATGCAATCGATAAATAAAATGTGTGCACTGTGCAGCTTGATTACATGACCGGAATCGATCGCTTCCTCAGAACGCGTTTTACGGAGGACTCCATTTAGCATCTATCATACCAGAAACACTGCTGTGAAGACCATCCCCACCAAAGGGGAAAAAGACGGTCCCCAAACAACAAATGTTCGGGAGCATTGATTTTTCTGCAACAATGCATCCTGCAGCGAGGTGAAAACACACCTAATAGACTGCCTGCCTGCTTTTTGTCTAACTGTTCTAATAAACTTACCTTTCATACCGAATTTGGAGCGCCGGCCGTATTTGTTGATGAGAACAAAAAGGACGAGGAGAAGGATGCAGGCGAAGCCGGCCAAGCCCACAGCAATGGTGACCTGGAAGACAGGAAATGAGCCCAGAAAGGTTAAATATGAGAGGACAAAAAAGTTCTTCACAATCACCTTCCACGTCTTTTATCAGTCTGAGCATTCATTATTAGAGTTCAAAACCCTGAACGTTCAAGACTCAGCTTCATGACTGGCTTGTTGTCTATAGCTGTGTTTCTGTTACACATATGTGCAAAACTTCTAGAAATTCTAGAAATGTCCCCAAAACTCAATTTTGCAATTACACTATTAAAAAATAAAAATGTAAATAGCATTTTTTTTTTTTTAATTATTGACGGTGAGCAATATTGGAGCTATCCAGCCACAAAGACTTAAACCAGACTCCAGCTCAGATGAGAAAAACAAAGACGTACATGATGTAGTCGTCTGCATATGGATGCATCAGAATGAACCGGAGCAGGAAGCTTGTAGTCTGCCCAATGTATTTTCTATGTAACAACTGCAAATTTTTTTTCAAACAGCTTTATTTTGCCTGCTCCTAATTTTATGATTTGAATAAAGAAATAGTCAGAAATTTCTTTTTGAGCCTAATGCTTATAAATTTTCTTCATCATCAGAAAAATCCAACAAGAACATGTTAAAAACCTTGGAGTGGGTCTATAAAAGTTCTCATTTAGCTGTGAGCGACTAGGCGTTCACATTTGCAAGAAAGTGTGGAAATGAGACACAGTTTTGACCAGGAATAAAATAACTGTTAATAGTCAGATTCTTGCTTTTTCCTTTACTCAGTTAAGTGTCTTTAACAGACGTCCAACCCACAGAATTTTCTCACTTTTTTTCCCGTCTCTTCACTTTTCTCACTGAATGATGAAGAGCTTGTGAGAAGTTGAAAGCGCTCATGAAGATTTCTTTTGTAAATTTTCTAATCATATTCCATTTTCAGGGGACATGGTGAGAGGGGTGGCACTGAATCTTTTCCATCAGGATTTTAAGGACCCCGAAAATGTTTGAAGAAGTTTAAGAGCCCCACCCCCCCACCAACGCCATTCTCGAATGACTGCGAGCTGTTGCAGCTCAGGGCGCTCACTTTCCCACAAGACGACGTGAAGTTACAGCGTGTCCATTTTCTACATCTCAAAGTAGATGAGAAAATAACAAGAAACCCCCACAGTCATCATTATTTTGGTTAAAATCCGAGAACCATGGATTTCTTTTTGACTAGTTAAAAGAAAATCTATGTGACTTGTTAGTGTCAGTGTGTTTCAGTACTTAAATAAATAAAAAAAAAAACATTTATTTTAAAATCTTAATGATTACATTAAAATTATTCAATTTCATGTTGAAATTTTGAACCCACTGTAGTGGTGAATAAAATGAGTCAAGGTCATAGGGGTGAGACTTTAAATATATATTGTCATAATAATTATCATAAATCATACAGATTTTCATGGGACTGTGGATACACATACATTATCTGTTGCTCAACTAGAAACATGTTCCAGCCTGAAAAATGTATTTTTACATTTAAAAATAACAAACAAGATGATATTTTCTATTTATAGAATACTTTGTTTATTCCAGTGGACAAAAATAAGAGTAAAAGCAGTTTTTTTCTAAAAATATTAGTATTTTCTGCTCACTCCATCCACACAGCGTCAGTTTCGTACCCGCAAACAAAAAGTCCTTCATGGACAGCGGATGGTAAATGGACTGTACTTGTATTGCACTTTTCTACTCCACTTGACCACTCAAAGAGCTTTCATACTACAAGCCATATTCAACCATTCACAAAGCACTTTCTTTTTTCCATGGTGTTTCTTTTTATAAAGTACTTTTCCTCCCTCACACCCCACTGAACACACATCTCCTGACGGTGTGGGGTTTGGTTTTTTGCCTCCAGACTGATGATACGGGTCGGGGTTCAAACCACCGGCTGTCTGATGGGCTGATCTACCTGAAAACAAATTCTATGCTGATTTTTTGAAAACAAAGAAGCTTGTTTGGAGTTGAGGAGGTCATACGTGATGGACTCGCTGTAACTGTTACTATATATTAATTGAGATATTATGGCAGTCTGTGTGATAGATAGTGCATAATGGTTTTCTTCATTACCCTCACTGCCCCGTTATGTGAATGGGTAACAGAAAAGTGCTGGTAAAGTAGGTGAGCTTGTGGGACGAGTAGAAGCCGATTCTGTTCGCCAGGAGGGTTTGAAGCCGAACATCTAAACAACATTAGCAACCTTTCTAGAAATCCTGTTAAATTACTTTCTCCTTAAATGAAATAAGAATGAGACTTCTCTGTAGATCATTAGGATGACTTATTATGTTGCGCTTTTGCCTTCCCACCACCAATAGCCATCAAGTTTGATAAAAATCTTGCAGCAGCAGGACTTCTGTCGAAATCTTCTTTCCTGAGCTGTCATCAAATTAGCAAATCAAAAACGAACTGGGTGTCTTTTTTCAGAACTTAAAAAAGAAAAATGCAGGGGCTGAAGAGATACATCTTTCTTAGTTAGCAAAAGCAGAGACGGTGACACATTACATCTAGGCAATTTAGATGTAAATAGTTTTTATTCCAATGGGTTGTTGCCATGGCATTTTTCAAAGCTGGCGAATGGTCATGGCAGAAAAAGTGCAATTAATAATCCTGTAAAAGGCAGCGCGATCCAAAAACTGAAGTGTGGCTCCAGAACGACAGCAGCCCCTTATGAATGTTATTAATCACACCTATGTGGTTCCTCTCATATGTCAAAATGTCTGACATTAATAAGTCTATTAACGGCCCATTAATGGTAGCTCTATCTATTTTAGTTCAGCAAGGCTAGTTGGGAAAGTCTGTGACATATGTGTAATAAAGAGGTCCATTTTTACCCAGATTTACTGAGAGCAGACGGTTTGTTGAGACTGAAAAACTTCCTGATTGGACATGTAGCGAAATGTTTATGGCTTCCCTTAAGTTCTCCTTGTCGTTCCTTTATTAGTTGAGATCCCTCGTATGTACACCTTTTCTTATTTTGAATTATGTGAATGATGCTTGATTTGCTTTTGGTTTATTCCCTTGAAGAGCACAATTTGTTTTAGAAATTATGTTTTATTTTCTTCTGTTTTTCTCCTTGTGAGTTTAATTAAAACCTGCTTTAAGGGCAGGAGGGTATATAAGGAATTTCAGTGATACCAAACTTTTCTTTGAAAACACTCTGGTTTAGTTTTCTTTCACCATTAGGGGTGATGTAAAAATCAAAAGAGAAAAATGCAAAGTATTTAGAGCTTAGTGTTGCCAATGAAAATGCAATGTAGAAATCATTTTAAAGACTCACTGATGAAAATGATGTTTTTGGTATTTTTTGACATGTTCCTGTGGTATTTTTCTGATGCTATAGGACATATATAAATAAAAAACAAGCCTAAAACTGCCTTTCTGAATATGGCTTTATTCAAATCAACTCTGCTGAAACCATGTCCTAGAAAACGGCACCAGTTTTGGATTTTGCCTAAAAATAGCGTAACCATTATTGAAAGACCACTGTAAATACTTCTGGGAAAATAGATACAAAATGATGGGAATGGGACTTAAAGAAGCCTTTAGGAGCTGCATCCCAGCTCTACAACCAGTTTGACCATCATGTTTAAAGGGGCAACATTTTTTAGACAAAAGGGGTCAAAGTTAACTATTGAGACTTGTTTTACAAATATACATCCAGTTTTTAATGCAAAAACATTTAATCAAGTTTTTTTGTTGTTGTTTTTTTAATGGTTTGTGCTGTATACCCAACTCTCTTTAATGTTACGTCATCAGAGATGTTCATCTGATGAGCTCCAGTGCTTAAATGAAGAGCAGTGTCGGAACATTTCAGCATTTACTGAAAACCAGCTCAATGGCCTTGTGGTGGAGTGTCCATCCTGAGACTGGAAGGTTGTGAGTTCAAATCCAGGCTGAGTCATACCAAAGACTAACAATAGCACCGAGTACCTCCCTACTTGACACTCAGCATTAAGGGGTTGGATTGGGGGGGCTAAACCAAATGGTTACTGAGCGGCTGTGTCTGCACCTCACCGCTCCCCCAGAAGTCCGAACTAATGGAACTTTAACGTTCAAATCAAGTTATTTTTTTGTTTCTAAAATGTGTTGTCTGTTTCTACACAATGCATTGCCTTTACTTCAGCTGCAGCATCAATTCCAAATTCTTTATAGCCTCAATTTAACCCCTATTTTTTCAGGGAACCAGTTTCAGTTCTAGTTTGGTTCTAGAGTATGGCTTAGCATCGGTTCTTTGGCTTTCCATTACTGGAGCACCGGCTTCTGGCTCTCATGGCTCCTGACAAGAATCAACTCTGCTGATTGAAATGAAAAATCATTTTGATGTCATTACTTGGGGACTAGCTTACAAAGGGCCTTGTAACAACAGCAGAAGTTGGTCCAAAAAGAAGAATTAGGGTTTTTGAGCATTGTTTTTTTTTTCCCTGAAAAAAACCTCAACAGAAAGCCTACTTTCTTTGGGGGAAAAAAAGACTTGGAGGCCCATAAATAGATGACTTTTCTAAATGTAGAAATGAGAGCATGATCGAAAGGACAAGAAAAGTAGTGTTAAGGACACCGTGAACTGCTTCAAATCTCTGCATGAGCGCTGCATTTCTCTTCCTCTCTAGCGTAGTAAGTTGTGAATATTTTCAGATGACAGAGAGACGTGGAAACAATTTGAGTGTAACTAAGTAGAACATTTAACTTATGCACTTTAAATTTGGCATTATCATTGTAAAATAACATGTTTTGCAGTTCTGAGGCCTTGTAATGTAGAAACAAAGTCTGCATTTCACATTTTTCTGAATGTTGTGGTTTTGCAGCATCAAGGCTTGAGCGACTTAAGTTGAAACACATTTTCCGGCCTCAGAAGAGTCCTCTTGCGAACAAAAGTGGTTTGGATTGTGGGGAATCCGTCTCTACTGGGACCAGGGTGCCCTCTTTAGCATCGGTTTCATCAACGTTATTAGGAAGGAAACTCACCCCAAATGTGTCTTCATCCTGTTGGCCCGAAACATCATCTGATGGCAGATCTGACACAAAGAAGCAGAGAAATGGACATCAGTGACTCAGTGAGAAACCGTGGTTTTCTTCCACTCCTTTCTGGTTAATGCAGATAATGGTTCCACCCCCTGATGCCCATTCTCAGGCAAATGACTTGGTAGTTACAAAGGAGAGCGGATACAACAGAATAAAAGCTTTTACAAATCAGCAGTGGTTCCTCTGCGTGAACGTGTTTGCACACCTATTATGACTTTAAATAAAAATAACATTCCCACAGGTACAACCTGACAGACTGAAGCTATTTCAAGTTGTAGTGCGAAGGATTTAAATGAATATATTATCGTTTAGCACGGTGGATCTTTGTGGTTTCTACTTGAGTCTGACATTTCTTTTTTCCATTCTTGCCTTTAAAAATATTAGAAAGTGTAGAACAATGCTTTAGTTCAAAAGCTTCAAATTCAACCTCAAATTGGACATTTTAACAATGCTCCAAGAACAGAAAACATGTTTTTGTCGAACTCGAGTCTTTCATCAATGCCAAAGAAACCACATTGTGTGCAAATACAAATAAAAACAGGCAAAAAGAACTTATACAGGCAGGAGAAGAGGTTCGAATGCAGGCTGATGGGCCAAATGTAACATTTGGTAAAATGGAACCGGCTGCCAGACTCAAAAACTGGACTAAACAAACTGACAGTACGGTTAGGCTTGGTTTACTGAGATCAGGTAAGTATGTTGCGTTCATGCAGTTTTGGCAATTACAAATAGTTTGACTTGTGTCTTGAGATAAATGAATGAAACAACATAAACTGAACAACTCTCTAGTCTGATGCTATGTCGACACATTCTCATCCCCAAGTTGTCACATATTGACATTTGGTTAAGGACCCCTCCAACAACCCTCAGGACGCGGTACCGGATGTGGTACTGGACCCGAATTGGGCCCGGGCACAAACCAGTACCAGGTTTGGGTTAGGGTCCAGTGTAGGTACCATATGTGCTCGGCCAGCTAGATCGGCTCGGGGGCTTGCAACTTGATGACGTGTAAGATTGTGACTGGTCCGGACCATTAGACCACCATCACGTGACATGGGAAATGACAAACATGAGCCATAACAATGCAGAGTCTTCTCGAGTAAAGAACCGAAGAAGTCCGAACAAGTACGCAAAGAATCACAAAAGGGGGCGCAATATTTGCAATCAACCGCAAAAACCTCAACAACAAAATAATCCGATCAAGGAGAATCATCACAGGATAGCGATCGTATTTTAATAGAGAGAAATCAGGCTGGGAAGCGTAAAGCTTGTGCTAAAGTGGGTGCTAGCGAGTAGCATGCTAGTTTGTTGATGGTCGCGCATTAAAAAACGTTCTGCTCAGTGACATAAACACTAAGGAGAGCAGCCATTAGGGAAGCAGCTGCAAAATAATAAATAATAGCCAGAGCAGATCTCACACTTTTTTCTTTCTTTCTTTCTTTAAATAAACTTTATTGTAAACATCAGCTTCAGTACAGGAAAACTGTGCAAAACAGCTGAGTCGTTTGTCTAAGTGGCGTTACCGTAGGGTGATGTCATCACTAGTCGCAAGCCCCCGAGCTGATCTTGCAGGCTGAGCACATGTGGTACCTACACCGGTACTGGGTTATTGTTAGCAATAGTTTCAGTATTTGTGTTATGGTTCAATGTTGTTCTCCTTTCTTTATTTGGTGTTTTTGCTTTGTGCTTATGTTTTTCTTCTGTGTTTGTGCTTCTACAGGGTAGCGTGGAACCAGAGGCGTGGCTGTTTCTCTACCTGGTGGCCTTCAACACCTGCTTCCCATCTTTAATTTCTGCTCCTTCAAAAGCCTCTCCCTTGCTCCTCCAACCTGCCAGGTTCTTCCCTGTCAACTCACCTACCAATTAGTGTGCTCCGCGTCCCGGTACTGGACCGGTTCCAGTTCGCGGCCTGAAGATTGAGGACCCAGCACATCCTCAATGGAACAGAAAGGACGTCAAAAAACAACAAGTTGGGGACACCCAAAATGTCAACTCTTGACACGATGGGTCTTTAGCCAAAAGTCAATATGTGACGAGTTGGGAGTGTGAATGTGTTGGCTATGTTCACCCGGGGCTCGGAAACGTACGTTCAAGCCGCCAGTTTCAACACACATTCAAAACTCTTATGTCATGCAGCTCAACACACATTTTTAAGACATTTTAGACAAGTTTTAACTAGTTGAACTTTGACCAATCAGGGACTTGGATTTGATAGCAATCTATCGGTAGTGTCTTTTTCAATTCATGAAAGTGCCAACTGTTTGAAAGTTGATCACGAAGTATAAAACAATAGTTAGAATTGGAGGTATATGACATATGTATATATGTCATATGTATATGTATATGTCTTTTATATATTAAAATAGTGCTGTGAATGAAAAAGCCTGGAGCAAAATTTGCACCAATCTTCTTCCAACTGTGAGTACATGCGCTCGTATCAGGTAGCGATAGACTTTTGTCAACACTGTTTGCTAAAAACGCATTTAGAAAGCATGTTTTTGCACCCATGCCCAATCTGTAGCTTAAGACCTCCAACGAGGACATCAGAGGCATTGTGGGTAAAGGAACAACCCCATCGTAAGCTGCCTGAATAAGGTACAGAGTTGCAAAATAACAACAAAAAAAGTACGAGTTTCAAACCATCCCCTCCCTTCCAGCCCTCATCCCTATCCTCCCACTGTCCTTCTCTCTGCTCAGCAGTGTCAGTATCAGCCAGGCTGTCAGTCGCCCCCCCAAGACTGAACTCACACAGTAGAAGCTGTGTCAGTGAGTGTATGCCAACATGGAGCAGCAGACTGCCTCATGCAGCTCCCCGCACACTCCATCCGTCTCCATCACTGCTGCCCGCAGCTTCGTAATCAATGGCTGATTAGAAAAAATGGGTTCATATGGAGATGGGAGGAGAGTCTGATGAAGGTCACAGATCGAAGCAGCCCACTTTGTTTTTAGCCGTCAATTCTGAAGCCCGAGCTCGCACAACAAACAGGAGAGTCACCGAGCAGAGACAGAGAGTCAAGCGCTGACACCGCCACGACCGCATTTGCAGTGTACCTCTTCCCAGTAGTCACACATCACCTGCTAGCAGGGTCAAGGAAAGTAAGACGGAGCCGACAGTATCAGTCACAACATCGGCTGCAGCTGACGCGTCCACAGATGCTCACACTTCAACAAATCCCACTATCACTCTCCACATCTATTACCCATCAGCCGGCTGAGATTTTGGCCCAAGTAAGATATAATGATCAAAAAGCTACAGTTTTAAGTGCTGCATGGCATTGCACGTGTCAGATTGGGTCATGCTTGTTCTTGGTTTGAGACGATGTAACTTTGGTTGACATGGTAACAAGGATAGCAAACAGGAATATATGTGCTAGTAAATGTGGGTTTGCTCAAAGATGACTGAGTCGCAAGAATACCGCAATACCATTTCAACACGATCATCAACCCGTGTTGCTTTAAAATAACAAGACAGGTCACATACTTGTTCCTCAATACAAAGGTGAATTGTGGTTGTTAGTCTCTTAATCCTTTAACACCTGAAATGTTCTTGGTTAACAGCTCACACTATTGTTGCACCATAACTCTGACCATTAACGCAATTGACATGAATCAGCTGATTTACGTTGATTGCGTAAGCACTTCACTGCTGAACGGTGTTGCTTTACTCTCCTTTGGAACCCACCAGAATTACATCAATTGCATCAACGATTGAAGAGTCACGGTAGTCGAAACAGAAGCTGGTATGTTTGACACCAGGGGTGTCAAACATACGGCCCATGGGCGGCATCCGCCCCGCCAGGTGATTTAATCTGGCCCAGTAATGAAGAGAAAAAATATGAGTGCTGAAAAAAAAAGCAATTTTCTGGTCCATTTCTGTGGTGAGTTATGGTTATTTAAAGAAATGGCCGTAATGCGCAATTCCACCACTGGGGGAAGCAAAGGAAAAGAAATACAGTCAGAACAAGAGATGAAGAAATAAACAGCATTTCCCTAAACCAAAATGTGTTTTTCACCACTGGTTTAAACTGTTGACCGAACAGCTTTTGTTCTTTGACACTTATAACTAAATAAATGTATGTAATTAAGGTTGCATCTTTCTGGCCTTCAGCTTATATGTTGTTGATGACATTTATGAAGCAGTTTTTATGTGTTCCAAAATTGAAAACAAATGTTCTCTTATCTCTCCTAAATCTGTTTTTTTTTTTTTTTTTTTTAACATTGTTTTAAGAAAACTAAAGAAGTCCTGCAGAAGTTTGGAATATTATTGTAAACTCGCATGAATGCTGCTCTTGAGAGAGCTGTCCGTCAGTGACTTAAAATGCTTTTTGGCATTTTAGACACTAAAATGTGAAGTTTGACTTGTAGAAATCAAGAGAAAAAATCTGACATTTCTGAGGTTAGTTTTCCCCGGGGGTTCCTGTTAACATTTGTGCCAATTCACAGTTATTTCAAAAGATTTTTCTTGCAATTTTGATTGCAAAAACTAATCGAGAGTCGTACCGCCCAGTGAGACACAAATTTTGTTAATTATCACTTGTACAAAAAAGAAGTATTCACTGACAACTACAACTAGTTTCTATTCCTACTTTTCAGTTTATGTAATAATCTTGGTCGTTGTAAAGATTTTCTTTCACCCTGTGACAAGAAGTAGAAAAACTAGACACCTTTACACAAAATACTGTGAATTCCACATTATTCCATTCAATGAACCGTCCTGAACTCTGTGAGATACGCATTTCAATGTCTTTATTTTCTCAGCACCACTATTGAAACAAACAAACAAAAAAAAGAAAATCATTAAGAAATTCACACATGAGAAGCAAAAGGCGGACCACCTTCTCATCAATTTTATGTATTTGTCCAAAGTAATTTTGGATTTTTGGTTGTGTGTGTCTGTTTATGCATTTTTTTTTCTGGGGAGTTGCATTAAAAAGGAAACACTCACCTGGTTTCTCTATGTCTGCAAAAGAAAAGACAGAGAAAGTCACTCTTTGTCATGAAGTGGCACAATGCTTTAACCCTGAAATCATGACTACGGGGGGAGAGGTCCCCGCCTTTGTGTGGCTTCCCACTCCCTGTGAACCCAGCTTGAACTCCAAAAGAACAATCTACCTGCCTCCTCCGTGGATGAGCCTTGGCAGCTATCCAGCTGGGAGGGATTAGCTGCATGCGCTGCGCCCTGACAGGGGACATTCTAATAAAAAGCAAAGGCACCCCGCTCTAAAGCTCTGAAGGCTGGAAGGTATGGCACAGGGCGTTAAGAAATAAAAGCCCCTGATCAGAATCCTGCCCCAATCATAAAGTCTTAAAAACGGAGTCATGCTTGCTAATGGAATGGTAAAAAGATCTTTAAAGACCCACTCTATAAAAAAATGTGTTTTTGGTGATTTTTCTGTGTTTTTCTGGGTTAAATACATTAAGAAAATTAAGCTAGAAATTGCTTTTCTGAGTATTTCTGCATTTAACTCGTTAAGAATCAGAAGAAGACCAAAAAAATGGTGTTTGAAAAAGATTGTTGTGTAGAAAATTCTCTAGGAAGGGAAAGGGGGCGGGATAACTCTGCGACAATGGTCCCACCCACAACAATCTTAACTAAAGGTTTATATAAGCCTTAAGTCCCACTCCAACTATATACATTTTCTATTGTAAAATTCTTCCTAGTGGTAATACCATGTGTTTCTTTTAGTCAAAAAGCTAATGCCGTTTTTTAGAAATATTTTCTGAGAGCTGCAGGAGCTTATAAGAAATTAGGTTTTGGGTTGTGGACGGGACTGTTGGCGCATAAGTTAACCAAGCTTATTTCCCAACATGTCTTTGTTTACACTCCCCCCCCCCCACTAGTGTCAAGCACCTCACAACCCCAAGCTAACATTAGCGTAGCATAAAGAATGGCGAGAAATATCTGAATTATCCAGCCGCACAGCTCAGACGAGAAAAATAAAGACATTAATGGAGTTATGTGTCTTTAAGTAAAGGATTTAGAACTGAAATGGAGAAGACTTTGGCCTGCCCATAAACCAGAGCTATTTCAAACATCCGCTTTTCATCTGTATCAGAATTTGAATGAAGAAATTCTCGGAAATCCAGTTTTAAATTTATATTCTTTTATGCATGTCCTCCATTATGATACAATGCAACTAGAACGTGTTTAAAACACCAGAAACATGATTTTTAATGGAGTGGATCTTTAAAAGTTCATCGCAGTAGATCTTCATATAATCGTTTCCTCACCGGTTTCCGTCAAAATCAACAAGTAAATACACATTTGAAACCATTTGAAAGAAGGAATAGATGTTCTACTCACCGCTGTCCTCAGGTGCGACCAGGAAGTGACCATAAACCGTCTTCGTGGCCCTCCCCAGAGGGTTAGTGGCCTCCAGGGTGTAGTTGCCGTTGTTGAGGTGAGTCGGGTTCCGGAAAATCAAACAGCCCTCGAGGGTGTCCTGGTAAAAGTCCATGTCTGTTCGGATGTACTTGTTCTGTTGGATCTCCTCTTGCTTGTGGAACCAGCGCAGTTTGGGGTGGGGGTTCCCGCGGACCGTGAATTCGATGCAGGTGTCCAGCCGCTGCTGAGGCTCAGCCAGCATTAAGATGACTGGAGGGACTGAGGAGAAGGAGAGATTAATGAGACTTTATTCATATTGACATGAAATCCAGAATGAGGTGGTAGAAATACGCTCAGTTCACTCCTCTAAAGCCTAATCTGTTTTATGCTATAACAAAGTCATGTAAGGAGTGCAAAGACCTTTATGCTCAGAGAAGGAGTCACAACCCCTGGGCTGTTGAAAACCTTTTCTAAAAACCAAAGAAAAGCCTTCAGCAGACTAGACAGTCGAGTTCTGGAAAGGGTGAAATTTTGAAGGTTTCTTGATGGTTATGAATTTTTGACCATGTGTACCATTTGACTTTACACTAGTTTATGGAACAACATAGAGGGTAAACTGTAACTTGAATTTCCTGTCATTTCCTGACCACACACCACAGAGAAAACAACCAGCTGAAAGGGAATTTATCACTTTAATACCATCAGATAATCTTTATAACCAATTCATGCACAAATTTGTCTTTTCCGTGAGTCACAGTCGCTGTTTGATCATCAAAAGAGAAATTTTGGCAGTTCCCATTATCTGGCATTCCCTCTGCGCGTCGATTTTATAGTCAAGCTGATGGATTTCATGGCATTTCAGTGCATAATGAAAGAAAACATAAAAACGGTACATTGTGGGTCCAATGTGGGACATGCTGCACATTTTGGAAATACTCTGATTTTTTTCCTGATGGAGGAAAATTGCTTGCAGATCATCCGTTTTATATTAGTTTGCTCTTTTCAAAGTGAAGAAAAGCAAGAACAGTCTCAATTTAAAGCTGTTAGGACTAAAAATCCTCTCCAGTCATCTATTAAAATACTCAAATTCTTTTTTATTATTATTTTTCAACTCTCGTTGGTGATGGTCAGAGTCAAAAGGCAAATCCCAAACACATACAGGAAAAGTCCTGAGTGATGACTTGTCTCCTCTACAATGAAAATATCCAGTTGAGGTGCTTTGGACACCTAAAAAATCGAAGTAAGACATTTCTGGTTGCAGAGTTATGGGCATCTCCAACCAAATGAAGACTTCATGTTCTATTGAACACTATGAAGACCTAAAAGAAGGTGAAGGTGTCCATGAAGTAATACTGGCCTAGATTAGAAACCTCATTTAAATAAAAATTGGCATTGAGAGATGAAGTAAATGAGCCAAAAAACCACAGGAACTCCACCTTCACCCTTCCATGCAAAGATTTCCCAAGTTTCTTTACATATTTGGTTATTATTATGGACTGTAGAGGATGAAATTTTCAAACTCGTCTTCTTTTTAAGTATCTCATTCCAATTATAAAAAATCATCTTTTAGATATTTTTAACGTATTTTTGCAACGTTTTTCTGATTATGGGGAACATATATATAAGACATTTAAGCATAAAGTTGCAGTTTTTGGTATTTTTCTATTCAAATTGTTGTGAATCAGGAACAAGTGGAAAAGAATGCAATTTGAAAAAACAAAATATGTGGAAGTACTGAGGGTTTATAAACAGGGTGTGATTAACTATATTGCACATAAGTTATTACACATGTCTGGCCTTGATTATTGAAGGTGCTATTTGGAGTTTAGAGGTCTGACAGCTTGAGGGTAGGAGCTGTCCCTGCTTCTTTTCGTCCGTGCTGGCAGGCTCCTGTATCGTCTGCCAGAGGGTAGTAGTCAGAAAAGTCCTTTTGCTGGATGAGTGTGGTCCTTCATGATGCTGCTTGCCTTGTGCAGATTCCTGCTGGGGTAAAAGTCCTGGATGGAGGGAAGGCTGGTGGCAGTGATGTCCTCTGCTGCTCGCACCACTTTCTGTGGAGGTTTCTCAGGAAGTAGTCTTTGACGGCTTTCTTTCCCACCGTGTATTGTATGGAAGCCCAAACTGTTCATAATTATATAAATGAATACAACATTATTTAATCAAGCAACACTCCGATAAAAGTCTTTTCAATAAATAATTGACCATTTTATTATGAAATACATTTCATTAAAATTTAAATGGACCATTTTATTATGAAATGTATTTCATTTTTACTTTAAAACATATTTTTTATGTTAAAAATATTTCATAATAAAAATATATATCATAATAATTTTTTTTTCATGTTGGATTTTATTATAATCATGTGGGGGTTTCTTTTGTTGAAACTTTTATTTCAAAATTACTGTTTTCCAAAGTGTCCTTTTTATTTCACAATGCTGTTTTTCAGAACGACGTATTTATTTCATGATGAGCTTTTTCCGAATAATAACTCTGCCTGTCAATCAAACCAGACAAGGCGGGGACACGTTTGTGATTGGCTGCTCCTTTAATCAGACATTAGAAGCAGCACCAACTACATCGATCGAGTGTTCCTTCAGCCAACGTGATGGTGCAGTACACACTCCTCAACACTAGGTGGGAGTATGCAACTCAGCGCGACCAGTCTCCCAGTCTCCTACAAAAACGTTCAGTACCCACGTTTGTCCACAGGTAAAAACGTAGCAGTTTCACAAATAAAACGGGTCTAAATTGTGGAATTGCTACGTCTCATTCTCTCATTCATTTCTACGGAGGTGCGCCGGATCACGTGACTGATCACGTGGCTTTTGAGTTTCTGCCTGTCGCTAGCAAAAACACGGTGGGATATTCACTCTTTTTCGGTGGAAAATTCCTCAGAATAAAATATTTTGTGGACTAATCTTTATTTTGACAATATTTCTAGTGAGAAATGCACCCGTTACTATCAGGATATACATTTATTTTGGACATACAGTTCGTAGTTTGTCTGTTTTGCTGGACTTCTCCCCAAAAGGGGCTCCAAAGTCGTGGAATATCAACATTTCCGGTGCACGGAACAATCCCGGAACCGGACGATCAGCAGGATTTGGTGACCCGACCCGCGTCGGTGCCGCGTCAGGGTTTGGGTTAGAGTAGGTTCGGACAAACCGCCCGGACCCTTTTTAATTGGGCCCGGAATGACTCCCGTAAAGCTAGAACGTGATAACACTGACTATTTCCGGTCGAGGACGGTCTAAAGTTTAAAAGTTTCCTGAAACGAAGATTCTCAACCATAAACATAATGTTCCTTTTTTCTCCCTCATAAACAAACACAAATGTCGGTTAGTTTAAGTGACAATAACGAGGATGCTTTCACACTAAATGAAGAAAGAAAAAAAATATTTTTTTATTGTGCTACACACAGTAGAGCAGGAGTCTAGGCATACAAGTCGATTTCAGAGGATCAGCCAATGAACGTTTAGATCCCGCCCACTTTCAGTGATTGACAGACAGAGTTATTATTCGGAAAAAGCTCATCATGAAATAAATACGTCGTTCTGAAAAACAGCATTCTGAAATAAAAAGGACACTTTGTAAAACAGTAATTTTGAAATACAAGCTTTTACAAAAAAAAAAAAACTCACATGATTATAATAATATCCAACATGAAAAAAAAATTATTATATATATTTTTATTATGAAATATTTTTAACATAAAAATTATGTTTTAAAGTAAAAATGAATTATATTTCATAATAAAATGGTCCATTTAAATTTTAATGAAATGTATTTCATAATAAAATGGTCAATTATTTATTGAAAAGACTTCTATTGGAGTGTTGCTTGATTAAATAATGTTGTATTTATTTATTTAATTAAGAACAGTTTGGGCTTCCATAGTATTGGGGCTGGGTTGATAAAATCGATTGATTTGAATCGATTTCAGCTTAACAGATCAATAATGGATTCGCAAAAATATAAGCTATAGTCTGTCAGCTTTATGCTAACGCTTAATGGAACTTCCCATACAACGGCTAATGCTAATGCTCGGTCGACCTAAACATACATTGATGACTAAATGAACATCTTTATAAACTCACAGGTATGAGTTTTCCAAACCCTTTTAAGGAAATATTTTTTAAAGGAACCATTTTTGGTCTAAAGCATCTTTTTTTGGCTCATACCGTCTTCTTCTTCTGGAACAAGGTATATTGCCATAGTGCAGTCGCCACCTTGTGGCCAAACTGAAACGCTTCCAGAAGAAGCAGAACAATGTTTACAATATAAATGATCTTAACATGTTTGTTAGAGCTTCTCCTTTTGAGAAAAAAATCTAACACTGTATACTATTAACAATCTCATTATTTCACATATACATTTTACAGTATGTGAACTGTATCAGATTAAAAAATATATATTTTCAAAACATACAGTCAATTATTAATGTTTTTCTAAACAAATCTGTATAAATGTGTAAACTCAAAATTGAATTGAAGAATAGAAATAAATTTGAATTTTGTGGATTTTCTTTATCGAATAATTTCTGGAAATTATTATTGATACTCAGTCCTACAATTTATGTATGTTTTATTTTATTTTGTATTTTTACTTTTTTAGAAGGTACATTTATGGCAAAAGTGCTTGAACCACAAACTGCACAATTATCTTAAAAACTGATCTGTTCATATATTTTCTTAATAGGGAGTCATGTTAAGTACCAGATATCAACCGTTAATTTGCTGGAAAATTCTCTCATTCAACTCTTTTTTTTTTTTTTTTTCGCCATCTTTTTTTGTTAGCCTTGCTTTAGCATGGTGCCAACTGTTGCAACCTGTAGCACACATTAACTTTTTTCTTTTAAAAAGAAAGCTAATTTAGTGGGGGAGGGGGAACGCCTCAGATAAAACCTTTGTTCTGTTGTTTGTTTTCAGATGCAACAAACAAAAAAAAGAAAATAAATCATCTAACTTACTTTTAAAATAATTTAGCTTCCAATCTTATTCAAATTTGAAACACGTCCCAGTTTTTCTGGAATTTGGGTTGGTGTTATATAACAGTGAACAGTGCAGAGGAAACTGCCAGATTATCATTTATTATGCTGCTGTGCTTTAGCCCTTTCCCTAAAATCAGGTTATTTTTTAAAGCTTGAATTGCAGGTGATTAATTTTTAAGAACCACCAGCCAGATTGATCTTTTGGTTAAGTAACCATCAGCTGTTTTTTTCTTTTTTTTTTTTTTTTTTTTGCGGTTTGTACTTTCGCACCAAATAATCGTCCATTAGCGGCACGGATAAACTGGCGTGTGGAAGCTGTCATTTTAAGGTAGAAATCAGTGACAGACAACGGCACAATGAAGTCATTCAACTGATCTGAAGGCAAAACGCTTGTGTACGTGTGAACGGTTGGTGTGGGGGCGGCGCAGAGCTGTGATTGTGATCAGAGGGAGAAAGAGAAGAAAGGACAGAGGAGGAAAGAGTGGAGCGAGGGAGTCTATAGAGATGTGTTGCTTACATTGAAAAGGAAAACTAAGAGGACAAATTGTATTCTCTTGTTGACGGACAGTTGGGGGACAGGTCCATTTTGCCCCGAGAGTGGCTGTCAGCCCAGTTTCAGTCAATACAATAGAAGCCATTTTGACTCTTGGTTCTGGTGACCCCGTGTCCTGACACTGTTCAAACAGATGACAAGCTTTGATAAATGCATAGTTTGAACACTGAGAAGTCCAAATGTAGACCTGTTTGCTCGCTTTTTGTGGATTTTAAACGGCAGATTCTAGACAGACCAAGGCGAGTTTATTTGTATCGCGCATTTCCTGTACAAAGACAATTCAAAAAGTGTTTGATAAAACATTAAAGGAAACACCTGAGACATCGCCGGTGACTCTTAAACATAAAATCTTTAACATACTGCAACTTTTTAACCGTTAACACGATGAACACGATTCTAAAGTAGAAAAGCGGCACAGGCCGCTTTTCTACTTTAGAATCTACTGGAATGACGTTCATCGTGTTAACGGTTAAAAAGTTGCAGTATGTCAAAGATCATAAAGGGTTAAAAATAAATATTTAAAGAAAGTTCAAATGAAATTTAAGATAAAGGTGACCGCACAAATTAGAACAAATCAAATGCAGCTGAGAACTGGTGTGTCTTTAACCGACCAAACTGTCCGAATTCCCACCCTAAACAACTAACTATTAAAAACTATATAATGCAGGACTATATTGGATTTTAAAAGCAATTCGGACATACTCTATTTATTTTTAAGCGGAAAGTATTACGTCAGGGATTTTGAGAAGCTAACATCTACAGTTTACAACGTCTATTTTATGAATCCACTGTGTTCTGACGATAGATTATTAAAAAGATACATTTAAACAATTATTTTTCCAGAAAAAACAGGTCAAACGCCACACATTGTGGTCTATATTTGCTAATTTAGTCAGTAAGGTTGTGCCAAAATATCAATATTGCGATATATTGCAACATTTAGTCCTGCGATTGAGTCTCGACGGGTTCTCACCAAGTATCGATCTTTTATTTTCGCTTGAAGAGGCTGTAAAACATTATACTCGCCATACTTTGGTGAGACGTTCCTTTGGAGGTAGATAGGGGGCGCACTTTGCACCAATGTGCCTGGCAGCTACTTGAATTTCTTAATTTTTGTTCTGTTGTTTACAGCAATTTTGCAATAAGTAGTAGCACTAATGTTCATGTTTACTATTGTTAGTACTGAATTTTACAAATAATTCCAATTGAATTGGTTTCAATGCTTATCAAAGACATAGAATTACTAATTTGCACAAAAGTGTCTATTATTTAAATTCTAGGACACTCAGTTTTGGAATTGTAGATTGGAACAGCACTACAAATGCCGAACGAACTATATAGTTCACCATATAGTGATTAGGGAAGGAATTGGGACATATCCAGTGTTTCAGCTGATCTAAGTTTGTATGGAAGTCTGTTCCAGATATGTGAAGCATAAAAGCTGAATGCAGATTGTCAGTTTTTCTCTATAGAGCTAACAAAAGACTGGAACCAGATGACTGGAGAGGTGCCTCTGACATGCTGGGTCAGGGGGTCAATCAAGCCAATCAAAGTGTTATAAACCAGCAATGGAACTATAAAGTCTGCAGGGAGACAGCGTAAAACTTATCACTGCAAAAAGTCTGCTTAAAAAAAACAAGAAAAAAAAAGTACAAAATAAGGTAAATATTGCTTAAAATAAGAAAATTTGGCTTGTTAAGAATTTTCAAAACAAGTAAAAATATCTAACCTCATAGGAACCACAAATATCTTAAAATTTGTATATTTTAATATCAAGCTCATTTTGACTAATATAATTTCTTTGAAAATCTTTCTCATTATGCATTATGGTTTACTTGAAATTCTTGTATTCAGGCAAAACTCCTGCATTGATCTTGGCCCTACAAATGTCTTATTGAGATAATTAAGTACCAAAACTCTTAAGATAAGGAAAATTATCTAGCATAAAATCTACAAAGTGAGAATTATCTTACCATTAAAAAATAAGCTTGTATATGATTGTTTTAAATAATTCATCTCACTTAGATTTCACTTTTTGCAGTGTAAAAACTGGAAACCTGGTCTACTGTCTTGGAGAACCAGAGCCATAGTTATGAAGTTAAAGTTAAGCTGCAGTTTCCATATTTTTAATCATTCTGTAAAAAAAACTGTCAACTAAAGATGAACACATGAAAAGTTTTTTCCAGGTCCTGCTCAGGCATCAGATCTTTAATCCTTGGAATATTTTTAGGGTGATAATACCCTAACTTTGTGCATGCATCAGCACCAATATCCAAACACACACCACCTTACCACTTAAACTGGCGTTTATTTGCTCTGTAATTACTAGATACTGTTCAGAGATAATGCTTTGCTCATCTTGGTGCAATAGAACTCCCAACTCAGGTACAAGCTGGCGTGCGAGTGTAAACAGGAAGCTGCAGCAACGACAGCAAAGACGGGCGCGCTTTGTCAGTCCACCCGGCTGCAGAGCTGCTTTCTGTTCCCTGACAGCGGCAGAACAATGCGCCTACAGAATCTGCATTGTGCTTAATTACAGTTTCTCTAAAATAGCGAGCTCATCTTTGAATGCAGAGAATGTCACTTGACGGCTGGTAATTTCCCTGTCAATCAGATTACTCCCTAATCAGAGCAGCAGTTTAAGCTATTTTATGACATTTCCAGAGACAACAGGCTGCACAGGGGAGGAAATGTAATTACCATCAGAGCATGTGATGAAAAATTAATAAGTTAATTTGCAGCACCAGCAGAGTGTCAACAGGAAAGAAAATGCCTGAAGATGTACATCCATTCAGTGTCCGTGCAAAAGCAAGCCCGAAGACTTGATGCCGCGACGTCAATCTGTCATTGCGGCGCGGGCCTCGGCAGCCCCGCTCCACTAGTTTGAATTGTTGACAAATCTCCCTTGTCCTACAGAGTGATGCATGGCAAAGAGCTACAATAGATTGAGCCCTACAAGAGGAAGCTTGCTACAAAGAGAAAAATGTCAGGCACCTTTGATAAATATTGGCTTTGAATGGAGTCTGTCCCAAATCTGCCCAGGGTCAGTCCACCAGGTAGACTAATGTAAGAGCTGAAGTCTTTACAGTAATTCACAGATGTGAGAGGAGAATGTTGATGGTTACTAAATCAAAGCTTTATCATCGCTGTTTTCCCCCCCTACGTCTCTCTATGCGCTCAGATCAAGGCCAGCCTTTCATGTGGGCTGGAGGGTATATTCTTGCTAATTGGCTACATCAATTTCACTTGGTTTGTAACTGTGCAACACCTCATTGCATTCCAAATGTACCTGCATAATTTGGCTGCTCGGCCCCCATGGAGGATGTTTTTTTCCATCTTAAATTATTCTCTCAGACTGTCTTTATCATTAATAGATGATCAATTTTATGCTCCAAGATAAGCCCATCAAAGTCAAATGAAAAGAGACTTTTCTGTAAAAGAAATGTTTCATGGTTTCAGGGATCCACAATGTACCCGCAAGACTTTAAGAAGAATCTTTACTGAGATGTTTCTTGTTTTTGAACATACTTCCATTTTAAAGCCCTTTTGTCCTGAGACAATCAAGAACTATAATTCATTAAAAATAAGTGGTTAACAAAAGGGTTTAAAAAAAAGGTGATGTTTGCTTCAACAATAAATAAATGCATTTAATGCAAACCCAAAAGTCTGCACATTGGCAACAACAAAAGATATTATCTAGGGAATTCTTTTTTTGGAATTCTTTTTAAACTAGATTTTAAAGGAGCCCTACCATGAAAATTCTACTTTTTGAGTTTTTAAATGCGTTTTACTGTTCATTCCTCACTATAAAGAACCCCAAAGCCGCATTTTGATCCGTTTAAGAGGAATCCTCTAAAATCTGCACTGTCTGCAGCAGCCCCTCCCATACCCACAAAAACGAGCGGGTGGAAACGTGCCGATGTAAGATCGATGCCAACAGCTCCCTCCAGGAAGACTCTGCTCTGAGAGCTCCGCCCCCAGATTAACACCAACACTCAATTTATCCCTTTATCCAGTGATGATCAGCAAAACAACTTTAATTTTAGATGCAGAATACCTTATATCAACCTGCAGCTCCAGAGCCACATGTGGCTCTTTTATCTCTCCATGGTGGCTCTCTGGCTGAAGAAAAATAAAATTATAGTAATTTTTAAAAAATTTAGAGTTTAGCTTCTATTTTAGCAGCATGCCAAAATTTTTTGGTAGTTTACTGTCTACTGGGGGTTTTAGGCTAGTTTAGAGTTTAGCTTCAATTTTAACAACAGGTTTTTGACTAATTAGTTTACTCAGGAATTTTATGATAATTTGGAGTTTAGCTAATGTTTTTGACTAATTTAGTTTACTGATGAATTTCAGGCTACTTTGGAGTTCAGCTAGTAATTAAGCAACAAGCTAGCTTTTTTGGCTAATTTAGCCTCTTGGAGTTTAGCTAATATTTTAGCCATATATGCTAATATTTTTGGCTAATTTGTTATCTTCTGGGGTTTGTAGGCTAATTTAGAGTTTAGCTTTTATTTTAGCAACATGATAATATTTTTGGCTGATTTAATTTACTGAGGAATTTTATGCTAATTTGGATTTTAGCTTTTAATAAAGTAATGAGCTAAATTTATCGCTAATTTGGCCTCTACTAATGGTAAAAGGTAAAAACATTTTAAAAGTTTAACTTTGAGACATGCAAGTTTCTTTTTATATTTTCGCTTTTGTTCAAGCTAAAAATATTTAAAATAATTCACATTAAAAAAAAAAAAAAAAGGTTATGAATCCAAATCAAAATTTCTTAAAGGCTAAAGTAAGACTATACGGCTCCTTCTAGGCTTTGATGAGTGGAAAAGGAGCCCAAATGTCTCTTTTACAGTTAAAGGTTGTTAAAAACACCTGAAACATCTAAAAATATTTGTTGTCTGTAGCTTTAAACCAAAACATGGCAGCTTAACTGATGGCCTGAAATGTGGATCAACCCTTTTGCTCAGTGGTTAGTTATACGATTCTCTTCCAAGTAATCACAGCGGGCTGCTTTGATTAAAGCCAGCAACAACAGAGCAGCGTGATGTTGCATTTTAAGCACTTGAGTCGTATTCAGAGCATCCATGGCAGGTGAGCAAATAATGACCAAAACACTGAGAGTCAACAATACAGATGTGTCTTTCTTCTAAAGCTTGCTTGATAGAGGTTCTTTCTCTCCAATTTACCGTTTATTGAATCCAAAGTAAACAACATTTGCATTTTCGCGGCGCTGCAAGCATGTTTGTAGTCTTCCATTTGAGAGATCCTCTTTACAACAGAATGGATTAATAAAAACATACTTGCTTTTATGTTCATCGTTTCATGGACATCCTTTAGGATCTATGAGGTATACTTCAAGGTAAAAGCACTATGTCTTGTTATCATTTTCACTCAGGTTTATTCAAACTTTTCGTGTTCAGAGAGTCCTGCAAAAAGTTATACAACTGCATTGTTTCATATGAAGCTTGAACAAACTTCCCGTCTTATTCTTTGACGCACATTACTGTGTTTCAATGGAAACTTCCGATCACGAGTCCACTCACACTTCTGCTCCGTTGTGTTAGTAGAAGACGAACACGACCCGATTTCTGCCAAGCTCCCAATGTTGGACAGATGGCCTCGCACGAGACAATGAAGTCCTGGTTTATGCAGACATTCATCTTCCACTGAATGACTACTAAAGCCCCCAAACCCTGAAGATGAGACAACTACTCGGATGTATTTACCCTTAAAATTAACATATTCATCTTCAACATAAAGCAGAAGCTCTTAATAGAACATCTGAATTGATTGAACTTGTCCAAGTTCTCCTTATAATCCTAAGTTGCACAGGGAAGATTTCATAGACGGTTTCCTGACACCAAAGCTTTTTTTTTTTTTTTTTCAGAACAAGACACAACAAACTTGATGCTCCCAGTGGGACAAAAGAGCTCGACAGCTCCCCAGAAACATCATGTCTCCAACTTTGTTTTTGAGGAACCGTGACATTTTTTAGAGGCACCAACTTAAAATGTGTTTGGGAAGTTGACCGTCACATTCCAACTTTTCTCTTCTAACTTCAGCCAAATGGGATTTTAGGTGTGGATGTCTAAAAAAATGCTTCAAAAAGCTTATAAATGTTACAGATTTTATGTTTAAAATCCAAGTATTGCTGCAATGTTCTCTTAAAAGGAGGTAACTTTGTCAAGGCAACTATTTAACTTTAGTAGTTTATTTTGTTTACTTTCAACTCATCTATTATCTTCGTTCTGAGGGACATGATGTTTGTTATCTGAATTCTAAATAGTGTAACTGAATCTTTATTATTATTATTATTATTTTACATTTTTTTTTCCGATTTTTAAATTTCAAAACGGGTCAATTTGACCCACAGGGTCAAATTACAGGAGGGTTAAAACTTTGAAAAAGGGAATGAATTAGTAGCATACATTCAATCTGAAGCAGTATTTGTTTAAACTCGTTTACTATTGAAGGGTGAAACTGTTTTTTTCTCCCTAAATGAAAACAAAAATACAGTATTTGAAATATTTAAATCATTTTGGGGCTTTTTAATTTGCAGAAAAGCAGTATCTTTATTCATTTATTTAATAACTACTTGCATTCATTCGTTCATTTATTTATATAAATACTGTTTTTAGGGGAATTTCTGAAGTTATTTTGAGGATTTTTATTTCCATCCATCCATTTTCTGAACCCACTGAAACCCTTTTAGGTTTATGGGGTTGCTGGAGCCTATCCCAGCTACTGTTGGGGAAAGGTGTGGTACACACTGGACTATAGTAACTATCTGTTGTAGGGCCACAGAACCGTACATACCTGCATTCAAACTTGGAGACAGTTTGAAATAATCAAGTATTAATGTTTTTGGATTGTGGGAGGAAACCGGAGTTTTGGGATAAACCCTCGCTCACACAAAGGACCCAAACGGGATTTGAACCGAGGCCTTCTTGCTGTGAGTCAAAAGTCCTAACCGCTACACCACCAAACCCTAGATCAAAAATTCTTTAGTTTATATCAGTTTTCCAACAGCCAAATAATTTCCCGCCTCGTGGAAAACTCACATTGCACATTCAGCTGGATGGAGGAGTTGGTCATCCCCACCACGTTCTCTGCAATGCAGCTCAGCTGGAAGTTGTTGTCATCCCGGCTGATGTTGAACAGGTTCAGGTCAATGGAGTGGATGTTCGGCCAGTAAACGTTTGACTAAAAAAAAATAAAAGAGTGACAAGAGCAAAACGTAAGGAAAAAGATGCTGAAACAATACAGCACATACAACTACAGTCTTGGGGTTTAAATGTTTAATAACAGTTAAAACTATGATTAATTATTAATTCGCTCACATCCAATGGAAGGAAATAAAACAGAGTCATGAAGTGGACTCTACCTGTGAGAATTAACAACTTCATTGATCTATCAGTCCTTCATTACACTAACCCTGCAGGAGGCTTGTGAGGAAAAAAAACACATTTGACTCAAGTTTTATTATCATGAAGCCAAATATCAATCTCTTATTCTTCTGTTTGTTTGGCCAGTATCTGTGCTTAGACTGTAAGCCTGAGGTTAAGGTTGATCTAATCTGAAAAGTCACTTTAAGCGATAAAGCCGCAGACGTCAAATAAAGTCATGTTTCTGTTCTGCTCTTGTTGTTTGTCTGCAGTTGTACTGCAGTGATGCTCTGGGGCCTGAGCCAGTGAGCGGGAATAATGGGTTAGCTGCTCCGCTGTGGGTTCAACCAAAGTGTCTCAGTCACAAAAATGTCTTATTTGGATAAAGAGAACATCATCACCAGAACATCAGGCTGTAGAAGTCTGCAACATCTTTTTAAAGTATTTGGTCTTCATTCTCCTTAACAAAAGACAAGATTTATGACTCAATATTTCATAAAACAAGCAGATTTTTTTTTACTATGTAGGAAACTTTATAATTCTGCTGTGATGAATTATTAAGCGTGTAAAGATTATTGTAAATTACAATTCCCATTTTTCCTAATGCTTCCTCATGTTGAAGCCACTTTAATGAAAACTTTTTGTAGCATTCAGGATTAGCTTAAAATGTGTCTAAAATGGGTAAACGTTTTATTATAGGATATTAACGAAAAAATGTCAGATTAGTAAAACTTTTAACAGTTTTTTTTTTTTTTTTGAGTATGTGTGTGACTGATGTTCCAGTCTTGGACTTCCTTCCGGCTAATGATCTTCAGCTGCCGGCGGGTTCCACTCTATCCGTCTGCTCTATGGCCTGAATGATTTCCTTACGGGAAAAGTTTCAGTTGAGGCTGATCAGCTGGGTTTTAAACTTTTAGTAGACTGAACATTAAAAAAACACGACGAATCTGAATGAATTTCTGTCTACAGCTGAGAAGTTCTGGTCAAAATCAGCTGATTTATAGACAGTTGATTCAGGTCATCTGTGTAACCTAAGTGATGGGGAGACCCGGGTTGAGAGTTCTGGTGGAGCAGTTATATCATGAACATTTTGATGATTTAGAATCTCTACAAAAGTGAGAGTAAAATACATGAAAAGTTGGGTTTAAACAGAAAATTCATTTTTTTTAATTGTTCTGAATCTTCTCATTGACCCACTTACAAACATTCATCACTGACATAACTAGAATCCATATTTGCAAACTTAAACATCAGGGATTAAAGGAAGATGAATGCATTCTAGGCTTTCTACAAATGTGATTCCTAAAAATTAACCCTGTAGGTTTGGGGTTTTTTGTGGGTTTTGTCCCATTGGGATGGAACAAAAGTAGCATCCTATTATACATAAGTATAAAGTAGATCACCATAATTGCTGTGTGTGAAAAATGTGGTAGAAAAAAAAAGGTAAGAATGCATTCATTATCAAATCATGTGGAAAAAAGGTAGAAATGTACTTATGCTAATGTGAAAGTACAAAAGGAATCTAATCGTCCGAGACTTCTGTGCTTTAAAAATAGGTTGTCTTATCACCTCTAATTCGGTATAACATATCTCATGAACAGAGTTGAAATGTTGCCCCTAAAGCAGAATCATTTAACTGTCAGTTGAATCCCACAAAACAATGACACACAACCACCGAACCTCGTTAACCACAGAGGTTGCAGGTTAAAGCCTGGCAGCCAAGGACAGTGATAACCCTGAAGTGATAGTCACTGATGAGAGACGCTGAGGACAGAATGCAATATGAGCTGCTTCTTCAGCTGCAAATGGATGCTGACCGTTCTCTTACTCAAAGTAGATCCAAGGAGTTTGTCTGCAGGAAAGTGTTGTGTTCGCATGAAAACTGCTGTTGTGTCACATGTAAAGGAATATGACCTGGATGGGGGGGAAGGAAAACTGCACACACAACGGTTCATTTTTGTGGAGGTCTGACCATGTGTGTGTTGATGGAATTCAATTGGCCCACAGTCCAGTCCACTTCGGGCAGCGGTAATCCGGTCCCGTTGCAGCTCACGGTCACGTTGTCGCCCTCCCTCACCAGAACGCTGCTGTGGCTCACGCTGATCTCCGGTAAGTCTGGAGGCACACAAACACACCTGTCACCGCTCCCGTCAGAAGATCTTCCCGGTGAAGGACTTCATCCAATTTTTAATCAAATTAGAACAAAGGGAGATATCTGCACTCCTACATCTCCTCCGGGAGATAAAACCTCAGAGCCTTCAGACTCTGTCTGAATCACCTCACATCTTATCAGATTCACCCCTGAACTCCTCCACATCTCCTCCTCTTCCAATCTCCTCGATAAACTCTTGCTCTTGAAGCTGATTCTTCCCTGAGCTCCGGCCGAACCCGCCCAGCCTCTTCCTTACCGCATTTCTCGATGTACATGTTTCCCAGGCGTATCTTGGAGGCTCCGTCTCTGCAGTACAGCTCCTGCGTGTGGAGCATCGCCTCTCCTCTCTGCTGCCACAGCTGGATCCAGCGAATGTCGCATCCGCAGTCGAAAACCACTCCATCCAAACGTCTGCAAACACAACAGTGAAGAAACAAAAGTGAGGTCTTGAAGACGAGGAGTACCGACCAGCAACAAGACACAAACTCAACAAATCTGCTTCCTAAAACTAGAAGCAACAGAAGCAAACTATGACCCTCTTCCTGTTCATGTACACAGAATGCAAAAGTCAAGTCGGGCACAGAAACATTTCATGTTCAAAACTCTCATCGATCATGTGTTGCTGACTGTGTTAAAAGTTAAACCAGTTGAACAATCAGAGACTTGGATTTGGTACTGGCGTATGGGTAGCGTCCTATTCAGGACCTGGCTGCAGACAATAACATGGCCCCAAGATGGCGCTAGACTCTCCCTAGCCGGAAGCCCTCAACGGAAGTTTGAACAAGAAAAGCACCAAGAAAAACACTGGACCAGGATTACGGTTAGAGTTCGGAATCTTCTTGTATTGATAAATTTAGCTTGCGGCTACAGTTACGACATTTCCAGCTAATGAGTTTAACGGTGTGTTTGGACGCCATCTTGCCTGCAGCCAGGCCTCTCTTATTGTACACTAGTATAGAGTAGCGACTATCCATTGTGAACATCGTATGGTAAGAATGTCCATTTAGCTCACACTCCATTTCCAGTGAGTACGTACCCTAATAAGCCTCCAAACTTAGTTTGAGTTACAACATTTCTACAGCTATGTTTAAACCATTTGTGTCTGCAGAAACATTAAATCTAATATTGACCATTCAGTGAATTTGACAAAATTCAGAGGAAGGTTTTTCTGAAATAGTCTGGACACGGAATTTCAATTAAAAAAAGATAGTCAAAATAAGTAATATTCAAATGTTTTTTCTTTTTCTTGGTTTTTCAGTCACAGAAAAGCAGAATCGCTTTGACGCCAACAGATTATTTTTTGGTATGTTTTATAGGTAACAACTGTTGGAATCAAAGCTGAGACATTAAAAAAAATCAATAAAATGTGACAATTTTCTTGCTCGTATTTTATAACATAAAAGGTAAAATTACTGTAATATAAAATTAAATACATTTCAAATAAAAACTGATTATGTGTTTGATCTGTAACTTGTGGTGAAAATGTATTTTAACTGTCATATTTATTAATAGGAAGCGTCAACGTAGAACTGGAACTCACATATGAGGAGTTAATAAAAGGAAATGTTTGCCAAAGATAGCCAACTCCCAACGTGATCAAAGGTCAGAGGTCTTCATTTAAAACAGAACCAGCAAATCCCAAAGGATGGAAGCTCACTGGAGTGATAACAGGCCAGGTTTCACCCTTACACTGCAATTATGTTCGTTATTAGTAATAACCATCACTTCCACGTCTTATCAGCTCTGCCCTGGGTAAGAAATGGCCAACCCCTGCATGAAAACGGTGTTCTCCGCTCACACAGGGCAGGGAGGGAGGTCTGAGCTTAAAGTGCTGCCATCTAAGCAATAACACAATAAAAAAAGGAAAAAAAAAAGAGGACAGCTGGAAGTTGACAAACGTCTGAAAGAGAGCAGATTAGACTTTGAAGGGAACAAAAGCAAACAGCAGTGTGACCTCAGACGCGGAGAGCTAGCAGCGTGGCGTTTCCTTGAAGCTCGCTAACGATCCTGCCTGCTCCTCCACAGGAGAAGTAATGATCTCCACCGGAGGCTGTTTTCTTTTTTACCCAGGAAATGTACACAGGTGCTCCGGCTCTGGAGTCGTGGATCAGAAGAAACTGCACCTCACCGTTGCTCAAAAGCTTTGATCTCCATGCAAGCTTTCCTCTCCTTACACTCAGTCAGGAGTTTACTTTGCTTTTCTACATCCTGTGTTTACCAAATCACTTTAGATTCACTTACTTCTAGCTCACACAAGTGAAAACGTTTTTTATTCTTGTTCATTACAAGAATGTAGAACTTTACAGATTTTTATTTATAATAAATATGACATTAATAAGAATGAACTAAAAAATAAATAAACCAACATTTTGTTTGCGATGCATTTAGTTAGGATAACTTTAATGTGATGTATAACTTTTAATGTTAAGTCCCACTTGATCATCTTTAAATCTATCTTTAAAGCTTTCCAAGTGTGTTTTTTTTTAATTATGTTGATGCAGTTTTCAGTGAAATAAGAAAAAAGTTGTTTTCAGGGACATAGTTACTGCAGAGTGGCAGTTAGAAATTCACCTCTGAGTTGTGGGCAGGACGGTTGGCTAAACCCCGCCCCCCTTTCTCTCTCCATTGCGGACTCATCTTATTTTTTGTTACAAATATGTTATTCTAGGGCTGGGTATCGATAATAATTTCCAGAAATGATTTACAAGAGCATAGATTTATTTGATTCAAAGTTTTTCAAGTCTTAGATTCTTCAATACAATTTAATTTTGAGTTTACACATTTAGACACATTCTAATAATCTACTATGTTTTGAATATATTTATATTAATCTGATAAAGTTCACATACTGTAAAATTTATTAGTAAAATAATCAGATTGGTAATATCATACAGGGTTACATGGTTTCCAGAAAAGGAGAATCTCTAAAATAAATGTTCAGATCATTAACATTGTAAACCTTATTCTGCTTCTCCTGGAATTCGTTTCACTTTGGCCACTAGGTGGCGATCGCCCTATAACATTACACCTTATTTAAGAAGAAGAAATTATGAGTGAAAGTCTGTGTTTTAGACCACAAATGGTTACTTTAAAAATATTTCCTTAAAAGTGTAAGTAAATAAAGATGTTCATTGAGTCAACAATGTATGTTTAGGTTAACTGAGTGTTAGCATTAGCCGTCCTATTAAACGTTAGCATCAAACTGACGGACTTTAGCTTTATGTGTTAAATCTATTTATATTTTTATGAATCTATTTTTGATCTGTTAAGTTTAAATCAACTCAAATTGATTGATTGATTTTATCAACCCAGGCCTACTTATTTCCAACTGCATTTTCTTCATCTGCTCCTGATTGCTGTCACATGAGAAGTTCTGTGTTTTGTTAATCCTCAGGTCTGACTGTGACTGAAAGATGACTATTTGAGATCTGATGCCATCCATGTCTGGAGCATCACCTGTATATCTTTGACTGATCCAGCAGAATTTTCTGGAACTTGGGTTTATCACCACATAATAAATGTGTATCCCTTCTTTCTCCACCAAAAAACAAGTTTTTGGTGACACTCCATCATTTTCACGGTGGATCTCGCTCTTGTGTCAGGAAGAGGGCTGCACATAGAAAGTAAATAAATCATGGTTTGGTGCCATCTTTGTTCTTTTTACGGCTGCAGCAGTATGGTTAGTCTGCGTTGCTGCGGGCTGTTTCACCGCCTGATTTATATATATATAAGTTTATATATATTTTTAAGCCTCTGAAGAATAATTTCTCTGAAGAGCGGGGCCTGATTTTGGCTTATCGACAACAGCACCTGCACAGCAATCATAGAGCGGAGGGGGCACATCAGTCGGGTCAGGAAAAGCAGTCGGCAGGAGAAATACACTTAAAAAACAAAGAGCTGAAGACAGTTTCAAACTTAATTTTTTTTATTTTATGCATTTGAATAGATATAAGTATATACTTTCTTTTATTAATTAGTTTAATAATTTTTTCCACTTTCTTTTTACCTACGCAGATTAATATTGACTTGGAAAAATGTGAAAATCACTTGACATTTTTGGATTTCATAGTCTTAGTCTTAAATATTTTTGTTTCAAATATAATACCTTCACCAACCTTTAGCATTTGGACCAACTCTTGGAATTTATGAGCCTATTGTTTGGTTCCTTTGTATGTATGTGTGTATATATATATATATATATATATATATATATATATATATATATATATATAAGATTTTGCTGTGATAATTAGTTTTTTTATATTTAAATCAGAATGGCATTTTAGTTTAAAAAAAAGTTCTAATTTGTATGTTTGTTAATAATTATTTTAGTTAATAACAAAAAATTTAATGTTATGTGGTATAATACTATTAGCATATTAGCTTAGCTAAGAGCATAAGGTGAGGCGAATGAACCTCCTAGCAGAGGGATAACCAGCTCTAGTCCTTACAACTCCTCCATAAAATAAGGCATTTCAAACGCCACTTCAGTACAGCCCCAAAGGCAGCTGCAACTGGGGGGTAGGGAGAAGCCATAGGGAGCGGAAGAATTCAGATTCAGCTTTTGTATCTATGTTTAAAGACCCACTTCAATTAAAATAGTCTTTTTTGTGTTTTTAACATGTTTTTGTAGCATTTTTCTCCTAACAGAGGATATATACAAAATAATTTATGATTACAACTACATTTCTGAGTATTTTTCAGTTCACATCCTGTTGGATGAGAAAACTGGATGCTAGAAAAAGCTCAGGCTAGTGACGCACTTACTGAAACGGACATGCAGAAGTCTCCTTTCTATTCTGCTCCCTGCATGCACCAAGGCCCGTTCAAGGTGTGCGAGAAATGATGAGCGTTCAACGCTCATGTGCTCAACCGAGCTGGCTTTTGACTCAAAACTGTTTGGCTGGAATGATCCAATATTGCTTGCCATTATCTTTCCGCTGCAAATGCTAGCTTGCGCGTCAGCTCTCAACAACTGAGAGATGGTGAGGTTGCTTTGAGCCAACAGTCCCGCCCACAACCCAGAATTGCATTTCTAATGAGCTACAGCTGCTGGGCATGAAACATGTCTTAAAACATCAAAGAGTTTTGTGTTTTTTGTTGTTGTTGTTTTTTTTTTTTTTGGCTAAAAACTGCACAGTCATAATTGAAAAAAAAATGTAGTTAGTAGTAGTCAGTTGGAGTGTGACTTTAATAACTCAAAATTAAATATTAGTTGGAAGAATATATTAGCACATTAGCCTAGCTAAAAGCATATAGCATTAGGCTGAATTTGAAACCCCCCCAACAGCTACACCCTTTAGCTACATTTAGCCATCCAAACTGAGAGAAATAGATAACTTACGTTTTTGCTCATCGTCAAACAAGTAAAGAAATGTGTTTCTCCTCCCCCACATGTCCAAGGCAGATCTCCTTACTGGTGGAGGGATAACCAGCCATAAGCTAGTCCCTACCACTCCTTCATGAAAAAAAACATTTCGGACACCACAACAGCTCCAAATGCCCCTTCAATTGGAGGGGTAAGGAGAGGTCGCAGCGGTAGGGGATGAAATCTGATTCAGCTTTATTATCTGTCTGTAAAAAACAAGATAATTTTCACTTTTAATAGAAGATAAACTGGAGATTTTCTTCCCTCTGATCAGCTGCAGTCCCAGGCTGTTACAGACATTTACAGACAACTTTCCAGATGAAGAAAGTCCCTTTTTCTTTTTTTTTTTTTTTTAGTCGTCAATTCTGTTTTTAGTTATGTGCAGCAATTTCATGTTGACGTCTGCATGAATAATTTCTCATAATCCGTGGAACACCACTGACTCAGATGCTGGCACATTCCTGGGATTCTCCCATCTTAATATCAGCCTTCTAAACATGGAGGTTTCGCTCCGTAAAGCCGTTCCGGTTTCATCTGAGCATTAATACACGTTGCTAATTAAACAAATACCAGCAAAATTTAAATATAGTGTTATGAAACATGGTTGTAAAAAATCCTAAATCAGGAGCTGATCATCGCTAAACCTGACTATGGTAAATGTTGACATTAATGCTTTTTTTTTTTTACCTCTACTGAGAAATATACAGCTATTACTTTAGAATATCTAGACAATTCTTTATAGTTTTTTTGTGTGTGTAATTTTTTTTTTCTTTAGTGCAAGTTGTTTAAGTTATAAACTGAACAATCAGATGCATCAATAAAAGTGCGTCCAGCATTTGAAACGTTTGATTGTTTTCAAGGGGAAGGAGTGTGGACTCTTGTTTGGCGAGAGTGGTTGCTGTAGACTCAGACTGGCCCAGACCAATTACTGCTTACTGACGTCATCTGGATTCAACATGGAGGCGTCTGTATAGTGAAAAAATGGTGATTAAATGGATTTCATTTGGTTGGAGACAGAAGTAAACCATTTTTATGGTTGCTGTCAAACTATCTATCCAGATCTCATACACAGTCAGTGTTTGAAACATGGTAGCAAACCAGGGTTCTGAAGTGGAGCAGAGTCCACATGTTTGGTTCACACCAGAGTTTTATATATATATATATATATATATATATATATATATATATATATATATATATATATATATATATATATATATATTTGGATTTTACTGAATTTGCTATGTTTCAAAACATTTCCACTCCAATAATCTAAAGATCTCTTTCACAAGCGTTCCCACTGGTTTTTTAGTTATGCCTTTTAAAAAAAAAATTATTATGGCTTTGGGTCACGAGCAAATGTTTGTTCCAAGCTCTCTCCAGCCGACAACTTTAAGCTTTAATCTTGAAATATCACAAAATTAATGCAAAAAAAGTAGTAATTCTGCAATATAGAGAGCTAACCATGGCTCCGAAGAAAACCTCAGAAGACCTGAAATAGATTTATATCTACTTACTTAGCCATGTGATTTATTGTTGCTTGAGGATTCTTAATACTCGGAATCTATGTTGGAAAAATATAAGTATCTGATCTTAAGTTATGAACCGGTTAATGATAATGCACGTAAAGGAAATGGTAAGGTCGAGCCAGGGTGGGATTATACAGGTTCACTTCCTCCCACTCCCTTTCAGCCAATCTATCTTTTAATGTCTAGTTTTCCTGTGTTTGACGTGTCTTTATGGGTGTAAGCTTTTGATTGCTTGAAATAAACCACTTCTATTCTAATAATTTTGTGATAAAATCAAAAACCTGTATCGTGTTCTAGGACACATTTTCTGTAGAGAAGCAGAAGTTCATATGAAACTCATGCCCTGTTGCTAGCTCACAGCCCCTCACCACCCCATGATGCAGGTGCAACAAAAACGGGAGCAATATTGGAGTTATCGAAATGTACAGTTGTGGTCCAAATGGCACCTCGGACGAGGAAAACAAAAACATTCAAAGATCTATTAGTCTACAAGTGGATGCATCAGAATGGAGTAGAGCAGGGAACTTGTGGCCTGCTAACTGCAATTTGTACTACTACTATCTTCAATAAAGACCTACTCAGAAATGCAGTTTTAATCAGAATTCTTCCCTCCCCCTTCATTTGGCCCTCCAAACGGAGAGTTATGAAAAATAGTGTCTCACATTTCGGACATCACTTTCGTTGATGACGTCATCTAAAATTGCCAGTCCACTAGCATTTGGCGCGTTCTATAACTTTAAAAAGTTCATACAAAACAAAAAGTCATTACTTACATTTAAATGTTAACTTGTGTGGTTTGGAGCGCACCCATGTGAAGGAAAACACTTCTCAGCGTGACGTGGTTTAGCCTCCTGGAGGAGGACTTTGTATCCCTCCATTTGGAGGGTCGGATAAAAAAATATACATTTTCTGGACACACTTGCACATAAACTTCCCCTTCAAATGGAGGGGAAGGGAGAAGGGCTAGGGAGAAGGGAAGAATTCGGACTGTTCTACATGTCCTCCATTATGAGAAAAAACCTAAAATGTTAAAAGCACCAAAAACAAATATTTAATTGCAAATATAAATGCTCTTCTTTAGTTTTATTTCAAAAAGTGGCTTTTTTTTTAGAATAATTCAAAACTCTACAGTGGAGCCCTGAAAAGGTGAGTAGAAGGAAGTAGAACAGACTGAAGAAGAGGATTGTGTCTGACGCAGAAAAAAAAAAAGTCCCCAAAAAGGCGTCTGATGCCAACTTTGCTTCAAATACTCCCCACTAATAACACTCTGAGAGCCACAGAGGAGGGTTTAGCATTCAGCCGCCCCCTTCACCCTGCTGCTGCTGTTGTCAGGATTCTGCTGGGCTGGACCGCTCAGCACTGCAGCCACGCTTCTCCGGCTAAAGGGCACAAAGACAAAGCGCCAGAGCCGATAATCTGTGTCTCATCCAGAAGCAGCATGCGGCAGACGGCTATTGTACTTCTCTTCTGTGATGTCGGAGCCTTTCACAGGAGCCACAAAAGACTCTGGATTATTGAGATTCTCCTGATAATTTCACCATTGTTGTTGATATTAAGACATTGGAGGGAGTGTGAAATATCTGCGCTGCTCACCTGCGGCTCAAACATAGCTGTTGTGCAGTTGCTCTTTGTAAAGCCTGTTGATTACAGAGCCGCCGTGACCCATTTGATGTGGTACGAAATGTATCAGTTTGACCTCTTAAATATTGCATTGATGTACATGCTCAGTGCTTTACCCGGCAACACTCAGACCAGGAAGCACACGCTGGGAGGCTGTCGATCAGATGTGCGTCCGTGTTAATGTAGCAGAATTAATTATTATTCTTTTGACTGAACAGGACATTTGAAACAAATTAATCATGTGCAAGACAGGAAGTTGGACAGAAACGCTTTTTCAGTTCAAACCTGGCCAATCAGAGCTGCTTTGATAACAACTGTTTGGCAATTTCAGCCAAACGTCAGTGATTTATTTTCCCTTCTTCCCGTCTTTCCTTTTCAGGCATTAATTACCTGACTTTTGTGTTTTCTATTTAAGTCTAATTGCTCTGTGCCACAGAGCACACACAACTTTCCATTCTTGGATTCATTCACAAAAAATTGGAGTAATTAGACAGAACTTTAATGAAAAAACAAACTGATCAATAAAGACATTCTTGTAGCGCTAACAAAGGAGAATGCTTAAAAATGATTCCCTTTTTTTATTTCAGGTCACAGTCACAGACATAATGAAGCCTTGAAATTGGTTCTCTTTTACTGCTTTACAAAAAAAAATACAATTACAATATAATTGCCTAGAGTAACAGAGATAACAGGGGTTGGTGTCACCGTCAAAGGGGCCGTGTTCTTCTTTCATCACATGATATGGAAATTATTTCGGCTGGTTTGATCTTTCTCTATTTACATAATATCAGCGAGCTCGAGCAGCATGGCTGTGGTTAATACTGCATTGTGCATTGTCCTGATAATTAAAGCCAATAGCCGCCCGGCGAGCAGGTCTTGTTGAGAACAAATAAATCATATGCACTTTCCTGGCTAACACAGTGCTGCCTGAGCAAACAGATACAATGAAGTCAGGGCCACGCTGCACACTCGGTCAATGATAGAGTGACTCATTTCTCATTAGCAAGGCTTGATTCCACATGGTTTGCCTCTTGCGTAACGCCCCAGTCCACGTCTGTGCCGCCACGCCACTCCGACTGACACCTCTTAACCAAACACGCCAAATGGAATAGACACAAACCTTCACTTCTCATCAGCATTCAGCGGGAACCACGGGCTTCACCCCGGCCTCGCTTTTCATGTTGGACAACAAAGACACCATTTGTACGCACCTGAAATGGTTGCCTAAGAAGAAATTGCACCAGACATCAGAAGGAAAAAAAAACTGAGCCCTGTTAGCTTTGGGAATGATTTGGTGAGGGAAGGATCTAATCCACAGCCACGAGGAAAACACCCAGCACCGTTCTCCTATTCTGCTCTACAAAAGCGGCGATGGAAATTTCTTATCGTGCCTAACAGGTCTTAACGTTGTGCGAGTGCAAACTTGGGTGTGTAATAATGCATGACATAAATGGCTGTTATTTATTTGTCAGAAAGTGAGGCAAAATGACTTTGGGCTTTAATGGAAATGAAAAGGTTAAGCAGCAGCGGTATTAGCCAGGAGCTGCTAATCAAAAGCTCTTGATTAACTGATCAGCAGCGTCAGCAGCTCAGTAAATGAAGAATTTTTCTCAGCTCTCTGTTCCGCAGCTTTCAGGATTGTGGGAACTGAATGTCAGCGGAGCAACCATTGCTGTCCATCAATAAGGGAAGGGTGATGAAGGGAACGCTAAATGGTACTGAGTTCATCAATCAGATGCCTGACCACAAAGTCAGACAGAAACAAACATGGAGAAAAAAAAACAATTATAGTTAGTGCAATTATTAAAATTGAACTGACATGAAAAGCCTTCCTCACAACTGTCCTTTTGGCTAGATATATACGGTCTGTGGGCGAGAAATGGGCAAATCTGTATATGCCCATACAAGAAAAAACAAAAATATAAAAAATTAAAGTTGTAGATGGGTTGGTTAGCCGGTACAGTAAAAACATTGGTGATAATTTTTTTCTATGGGTATGCTGCAGCCAACTCGTTGGACCTAACCTTTATACGACCCGTATAGTAACTAGAGGGGTAGCAGGTGAGATGCCAACACATTCTCATCCCCAAGTCGTCACATTTTGAAGTTTGGTTAAGGACCCCTCCATGACACTTTTTGACATTTTAAGTGTCCCCAACTTGTCGTTTTTTGACATGCTGGCTGTTTGTAAAATCAAGAGTCCACAACCCACGGGACGCAGTACCAGATGGAGTACCGGACGGGGACTGGTCCTCGGGACGCGTCCAGTACTGCATCTGGTACCAGTTTGGGTCCGGTAACACGTCTGGTACTGTATCTGGTACCACCGGCTTAGGGTACCAGTATACTGGACCAGTTCCGGTTTGCGGCCCGGAGATTGGGGACCTGTGATTTAATGGGAACAACCAGCACGTCAATAAAAGACGAGTTGGGGACGGCTCAAAAAGAGACAGGAGGGGTCCCTAACCAAACGTCAATATGTGACGACTTGGGAGTGAGAATGTGTTGGAGATGCAGGTGTGTCAAACACATTTTTAATATTTTTTGGATCTCCTGTGGACGGTACACCTGTTAATGCTGTACAAGTGATAAGTGCACACAGCCTGACAGTTAGGAATGAGGAAATTAGAAAATCAGAGCGTAGTTTGTGTGAACATTATCCAGAAATCCTACAGGCACTTGTTGATCATGTTCACACACTGTGTGTGCAGCAGTTCCCCCCATTCAGTGAAAGGCCAGCAATTGTACTTTACTAATGACTAGAGTGTGGTGTAAGAGCATTGTACCACAGCATCACCAGTACGTCATAAGCCTGTTAAATATTTTTACTCTTCACTAGCCTTTTAGATACTTCCCATTATATTTACCACACAATGGGACGTTCTATTTTAATAACGTCTCTTAACCCTTTAATGCATGGAGGTCATTACAGTGTACAGAATGCGTTGATAGCAAATATATGATGTAGACCACAAGATACTAAGCAGAGAGAAGATGCTCACTTCCAAAATAATAGTTCATGGATTTGATGGGAGGCTACTGTAGATCCTATGATGATTAATGTTGAGTTTAATGACTCTTACTCTTGTTACGCGACTCTACATTCAGAGACATTGTCTTTAACCTGTTTTAGATAGATCAGCCTAAAGAGATAAAGGGGCCACCATTACAACCAACGCATTCTCACGTCCTCATATATGGACTTACGGTTCATGAAGGGTGAGGGATGAGTCACTATGACATTTTGAGTTGTCGTTTTGTCAATTGACAGTTTTTGACGTGCTGGCTGTTCCCCTTAATTCAAGGGTCCCCAACCTCTAGGTCGCAAGCCGGTACCGGTCCGAGAGCCGCTTGGGAAGAAATGCATGTGCTAATCAGGTGTTCCCAACCCTTGGGACACGCCTGGTGCCAGTAATGGATGTATGAGTTGAGAGTTGGGGACATGTCAAAAAGGCGGCCCGAACCATACGTGCATATATGACAAGAATGTGAAGCATTAAAATGATATCACATTTTAAATTATTTGCAGTTATACCTACAAATGACCATATAGCTTAATTGGTATTTAGTGGACAGATAAATTTATCTTTAAAGATTTTAAATATATACTCCCTATTATTATGTGTCCCCAAATATGAATAAAAACAATTAGTACAAAAATACTAACTGATTTTATTCTTGGATACAGAATAGTGTGTTTTCAAAGGTCATTGATGGATTACGATCATGATGGATTTCTGTGATTTTTCATAAACTATTAGACAATCCCAACAAGAAGTGAAGGTAGAGTGGCCAGAGGTGTAGCTTTAAAAGTGATGTGGTAAATTATCATGGGCTATTAAAATGAATCAAGCTGTTTTCTTGCTGTTCCTGCCACACAATGATCAGATTTAGGAAATGCTTGTCATTGCTATTTATTGTTGCAAAGTGTAGTTTAATAGCCTAATAGCTTTGTTTGTAAAGTAGCTTTCTCCCAATGAGTCATATGTAGTTTTAGCATAATCTATAAAAGCTATTCAACTTTATATGATTTCTTTTCTATGTTTTTTACTTTAGTTAAAAAGTAATATCAACGTAGGCAATGTTTGATGTAAAAAAACTGAATTCTGAAAAGGGTTTCCATGCGTTTAGCAGCAAATTGTCCTCCCAGCATAGTGTGGGCTCAGTTAATGAAAATATGCATTCATTATAACTCAAACAATTAGGCACAGTGAGCAGTTCAGACATTCATCTTCCTCTGTTTTGGGGCCCTGGTGCAGTGCTGGTATCAGCAGCACTCCATAAGGGAGAGCAAGCACAGCAGTGCTTTGTTTTGTGGGTGCAAAGAGTAAGCTTTCAACTAAACGGCGAAATGTCAAACTTTATCGTGCAAGCTAGCGGGACCTCTCTTCTGCTCCGGTGCTTGTAGGCCGGCTGCAGGACTACCCCAGATCAGCATTGTACCGTACTCTCCGAGGACCTGCCCTGCTTCTACCTCTGAAAATAGCACAATAAGGAGGTCTGCTGGAAACAGGCCTGCAACACATCCTGCTACAACTCGCTTTAACGTGTCAGGAGGCTCCACTGTTCTGCTGATGGACAGGTACTGAAGCAGGTCGACGTTGCACCGTCCTCCAGAGCAAAGTCATAAACACAATAAGATATTCTTCCGAGCCGTTGCCCCGCCTTCGGTGCGTATTCATTATTGCAACAAACGACTTCGACAACCCCCAAAGTCGCTTCCCCTTCCAGAGGTGTGGTCGTTCACGTGCGGGGAGACAAATTGGAGTTTGTGTTCAACAAAGACAGGAAGTATAATGGCATGCAGTGAAGACAGCTTGTATCAGGGCTGCGAGAGTGCAGGGAGCCATGATAAAGTGCTGTAATAAAACACAAACAAAAGCCAGCAAGACAGATTAGACAAGACTTACAGCTCGGAGAGTTGGAGGTGCTTGAAGAGCTGCCATGACAGAGTGGTGAGAGGATTCTTTGACAAGTTTCTGTGCGGGAAAGAAAGAGAGAAAGAACAAAGACAGCATTAAACTGACTTATTTTATGTTGATGATTTCATGTCTGTCATGTCTGCTGTGTTTTTCTCCTCCACGTCTTGTTTTTGTGCGCCCTTGTTTTTAAAGCAAAGCTGGCTGTACGGTCATTTTGACTTTTATCCTTATTTTTCTTCATGATGCCGAACACATTCAAAGCCGGCTAATTTTGTTTCCATATTAAAAAAAAGAAAAAGTATTTACTGTCACAGATGTATTCTCTGCAGTTTTCAGAGTGTCTGCACATCTGACTCTCTTTCTGTTTGTTTTGCAGAAGTTGAGACAGGTGCACGAGAGGTTACGGCGCAGCTGCGCTTTATTTTTCTGCTGCTGTACAAGCTTCGAACTCGTGTAAAACCTCTGCCAGATCCATGACTTGGCTACCTTAAGAGTATCACATTCAGTGCAGAAAAAGACAGTTTGGCTGCCGAATAAATCACTGTAGATTAGAATATGAATGACAACAGAGAAACTTCACAGGTGTGAGAGTTCATTGCATGTTTCGTCACAATTAAATTGTTTTGTAAGCAGCTTGCAAAGCATGATCCATAAACTGAAGTCATACACCCATTGTTGAACATCAAATTCTTAAACAGCTTAAAACCCCACTTTAACTGCTCACAGCAGACAGATCACAGAGGAAAAAACATACATTTAAGTCCAAATCACATCAACAAATCCCTCAACACAAAAACATTCTAAATATCACAATGCCACTTAATAAACAAACATTAAAAACTAAACTAAAATGTAACATGATAAAAATTTAAAAAACATTTAGGGAACTTCCAGAAAACAAAATGAAATTTTAAAAGACAATAAGAAGCCAGAAAAGGCAGGTATTATAGGAGATCATTGATTGGATGATGATATCCAGTATCACTTCATTACTTTCAGTTAAAATGATGGACAAACTCCTTGATGGAATCAGTGATGTCCCATTGTACCAATATTTTCTAGTTTTTCTAAAAAAGAAAAAAAAAATAACATATAAGCAAATGTTATTCATAAATATCCAAATGTTAATGCTAAGAACAAAACAATACTGAAACTGCTGACCAATATGGACATCAAAAGTTTTTCTAACCGGTATATTTAAAATGTATTTTACTGTGCTGCTACTACAGCTTTGGGGATTATAAAGTTAATCGTAATGTTAATAAATAACTGGAAACAAAAGGTAGCATGAGACATTTCTGATTGTACGTCGAGTGATTTGTTGATGTGATTTGCCTTTCAGGGCCACTGTATTTAACTAATCTAGAAAAAATAAATCTTAAAACAATGTTTATATGTTCAGTGGTAATTATGCAAATGTTTTTACATTTATGCAGCTTCAATAATACACCCAAACTCACAAATTAGTCAAATAACTTACGATACTTTGAGGATTTATTTTCCTCATAAAGTAAAAATGAACTCCTGGTGCGTTTTCAGACATCTGTATATAGTAAATAAGTAATATATAGTAAATAGTTACACAATCTACTAATATCACCATAACGATGACTTGATTTGTCAGGCTAAGAACAGAAAACTAAATGAATGATCTGAATTACTGTTGACCTTTTAAAAATGTTTAATATTTATTAGAACCACAGAAAACCAGCAATAGGTGAAGAAAACAAAACATAAAACAAAAGGCTCATCAAAGGTTGTCAGTGAAGCCATCAATCATTAGTTGCAGTTATTTTTTGTGTTTAAGAGAATAATGATCTAAATTAAGGTGAAAAAAGTCTTCATTTTCCTGCTCTTTTTTGGAGCATACTAATTATTATATTATATGTTTTCTTGTTATATATATATATAACTTTTTCACTTTGTGTTTGCAAATAAAATGAAATCACATGAAATTAAAGTGACAAATATTTGCATCTTGCTTTAAGTGTTCAGTCGTTCCCTGGAGAAATGCTGCAAATGGGTAAAAAATAAAAACACAAAATTGTTCATTATGGTATTTACGTACATCACTGACTAAATCTGCTAATTTTCTTGCTCTAACACACACTTACCGTCTGCAGCAGGTTAATTTGTATGAAAGAGCTATTAGACACTTGTATAACCAGGCGTGTCACCATAGCAACAGGGAGCAAAGGATGCTGCGGGTCTCTCTCGCTGCCAGATCACACCTGGATCCATGTAAATGCACAAACGGTATATGCTAACTATATAAAAAAGTGAATTTATTTTCTTTAAATGTTACCATGAAAAGAGCCATCTGTAGGTAGAGGTTATGTGCGCTTTACGTAAACATGAAGTTCTACTTTGCTTATAAATTTACATCATATTAGGAAAATGCTTTTAGAGGCAAAGCTGAGCTGCTAAGTTCTCACATCAGATCCTGCTCCCTTAAATCCCCCATTTTCAATCCGCAGGGTTCCAAACAGGCACACATCAATTTGAGCAACTTAAAATAGACGCGTGTTCGCTCTTGTATATCAAAAATATACATATGCCCACAATTACACTTGAGCCCATAACTGTTATGATTAGGCATGAAAAACTGCCATTTAAAGAGTAGAACATGAAGGGGGTTTACTTAAAAAAAAAAACAAGGTAATATAAAAATAAAAGTCATATTTAAGGAATGAACAACATGGAGGTCTATAAAAAAAACTCTCACCCTGCTGGCTTTGCATTTATAATAACTGCAACTAATTCAGACAATTGACATCATTACACTCGACTGCAAAGTGAACTATGTCGCTTGTAAAGTGGAATCCACACGGGTGCAGCATTAACCCTGACCTAAAAAAAACGTGAACAAACTCTTTTTTTTTTAAAGCATTCTGCCCCAGGGAGTTACCACGACTACAGTCCAAGAAGCACAAAAGTGTCTTTCAGGAATAAAAGTAATAAATTGAAAATGATTACTGTACTAAAATAGCTCCAAATAATTTACTGTACAGAGTACCTTGTATATGTATCAGGTGTCAAAACCCACTTAACCTTGCTTATGCTAAAGACTAGCATAACTAGCATGTTTTCCTGTTTTTCTTGTTGATCAGAGCTTGTTTTTAGCAGTACCAACCCCCTAAATACGCTGTGACATCGTAACCTTGGTCCGCTCAATCCAACCATCCTCCACTGATCAAAAGGGGGCTGTGTATTATAAATACAGGGTAGAAGGGGGTGGACCCGTCTCCGAGTTAATCTGAGTCACAAATTATGAAAAAGGCTGGTAAATGTCTGATGGGTAAACACGGCAAAGAGGTGGAAGTGCTTTCAGAGGACTGATGGGATTAGCCACTTTTCTATTATGTGTTTTTTTTTCCCCTGTCCGGTTAAAGCTTGTTTCAGGCAACAAAGTGAGCAGCTGCTGGAACTGTGTGATTTTTTTTTTTTTTTTTTTTTTTGAAGGTCCATTTTGTTCTTTGGCTCACTCCTGAGAGTGCTGTCTATGAAAGCAAACCAAACCAGATGAAGGTGTAAAATCTCTCAGCATCCCTTGACGGTTCCACCTGAATCTGTGGTTCAGTCTCAAATCTCCTGTCTGGTTGCAAGTTCCTTTTTTGACAAACAGAATGTCTTCTTTCCTTCAGTCTCAATTGGGAAGAAACTAGACAAAAGATCTACTTGTAGAGAACACACAAAGGTTGAAGACTTAATTAAAAAAAAATCTCTAAAAATATTTTTCATCATCAAATCATTACAAACCTTTGCAGAAACACTGATGCTTGATCTCAGAACAATGTACCTCCCTTAAGGACCCACTCCTATGAAAACCATGTTTTTGGGACATTTTTCTGTTCTACAATTCAGAGGCAAATTTCTAATAAACTACTAGCACTCTGTAGAAACTGTGTCCAAGAAAACGACACGTTATAGATCAATTGGTGATCAGAATGGGACTTTAAAAAGCAGCTCAAGAACAAAGATCAACATTTTGGATGAGCTGTGCTTTGTCCTCAAATCTGCCAGACAAGGAGGCAGATCTTCCTTAACGTCTCCTATGACATTTTTGTTAATAAAAAAAAGTTCTCAGTAGTGTTTTAATTATGATTATGAAGTTTTAACCAACATCCCACAACCTAAATGTCTTAAAAAGCCGTTTATGTTGATCTAAAGCCTCTTGTTTCCAAAAACTCCTCTGAGGGGGCGTGGCTTTTGGAGCCCCACCCCTTCTGTCTGATTATGATAGCTCTGAGTCTCGCTAACGTAAATCTTCACCGCTGCTACATAAAAATGTCCATCAATATCAGTAATGTCCATCCGTATGGTTCTGATCCGGCTGTCAGCTGGGACGAGGAAGTGAAGATCTTCATGGACAGAACTTCCTCCAAAATCCTGATTCTTTCTCCTTCCAGTTCACCAAAGACTCTTTTAGCTAATTCTCCAATGTTTATTGACTGGGATCAATACATTCAATCATTGGTTTCTCAGAGTTCTTGATAAAATAATCAAAGCTAACATCAAAATGCTCTTTCATTGATTTACAATCCTTTCCAACTGCGGTCAAATGAGCCGCCGTTCACATTTCCGTGGTCACATCAAGAAGCTCTGTGGAGTCTGGTGGAGATTTTCCAGCGTTCTCAGTCCTGCTACCGTAAGTATTGGATGAAACTCACACCAAAAAATCCAGTGATGCTGATTTGACCACAGAAATGTGAACGGCGGCTCATTTGACTGCAGTCAATGTGAAGATACCATCTTCTCTTCTCCAGAACCTGAACTAGACACTAGGAACAGATGAGGGTTTAGTGCATGTGCAGCAGAGCTGTTGATGGAAAGAAGATCATTCATTCAAACAGAGTCTGTCCAAGACAGTTTGATTGACAGATTTAAAAGGAGAAATACTCGGAAATGCAAAAAAACGAAACGATTTCTCATTACATTTCTTCTTTTTCATAAGAAAAATGACACACATACATGTTAAAAACTCACTGAACTACTTTTGATAAGGCACAGCAAACTAAAAGGACAACAGCTTTCCTCAACAGGTTTCTCTGGAATAGTTGAAGCGAACCACCTGAAGGTATTTATAAGCTGTAACTCTGACAGACTCATTAAAAATTAGATTTGATTGTCTTTATTAAATTAGGCGTAGGTTGAACTTTTGTTTTAATTGAATAACTATTCCTATGCTGAATCACCCACAAGCTAACATTCATGTTCTGATCAAACTTTCCGTGAATGTGTTGCTGTCATTCAAGGAGAGGAGTATTTTTAGTGCTCCGAGTGAGACCTCCCCACATTTCGGCTTTGTTCCAAAGGTCACTCTTCCTATCATGACAAGAAATGTCACCAACAATTGGATTTGGGACGGGGGTTAAATTACAATAACAAACAAACAAGCAAAAAACCGATCGAAGCTGAAGCGATGGAAAAAGACAGGAGGTGAAGGAGGCCAAGTGCTGCTGGGACGGCAGATAAATATTAAATTAGGAAAATTAGTGGTGTTGAAAAATGCGTCTGTTCCTGACACGAGCAGCCATGTTTGCGGACCGAGTGAGGCACGGAGCTGACATGCAGCATCAGCACAGCAGCTCTGTGTTCACTGAGCCACAAACCGCTGCTGCTGCGGCTCAGACGGAGCTCATTTGAATAAGGAATTACAAATTTGTGATTCACATGAAAGTTTCATTAGGTTAAGGTAAGAAAAAGTAGACAGCACAGCAAAAGATGCATCTAGGTTTTATTATCGATGATAGTATTTGCTTCCCATGCCAGTGGGTAAGAAGAATGCTAAACTTAACCTGCGTGTTAGACTCCTCTGCAGAGAAGGTGCAACTCCTCCTCCTCCTCCTCCTCCTCCTCCTCCTCCCTGCTTCGTTAATAATTCTGTTTGGCACAGATGCCACTGGGAGGGCTTGGCCACTCGAGAGGGTTGGCTAATTAGTGCAGCATTACTTGAAGACGAAATGTACTGTCTCAGAGTGGGGGAGGTCTGCAGATTGACATTCAGGATCATGTGCAGGGGAACCAGACAGTCACCGAGCTCAGTGTCGCAGCGGATCAGCGACACCGACGCAGCAAAGTCCAGCTTTCATCGCTTTCACTCAGAAGAAGCCGCTAATGTTTTCTGCTGCCACATTATCGGATTGCTTCCATTTAGCCCTGCCTTCGTGTCTTTGGCGACCCTTTTTTCTCCTTGGAATGTGTCACAGCTTTTTATGCTCTGAGTAATGTGAAGGGCTGTAATCTCCAAAATCACCTTCAACAACAGCATCTCTGTGTTATTTTAAGTTGTTTCCTCCATGAGCCTCATTCTGAGAAAGCAAATGCTTTTTTCATCCGAGCTCAGAAGCTGACATTTTCAAAAAGGAGTGGTAATTTTTGACAAAATGTGCAGATTATTATGCAATTTGATCAAAGCCATTTTGTGTCCCCGTTTAATGTCAGACTGTCTTTTTAGATTATTCAAAACATATTACAGAACAAAGAACAGTCAATGCAGGATTTTTCTTCTTTATTGTGGAAGAATTGTTTTTTTTTTTTACTT
>NC_050514.1:29341552-29367069 GCF_002922805.2 Oryzias melastigma | reverse complement strand
TCAAGATAAATAAATACATCCACTTTGTGAATTCAAGAGTTATTAAAAAAAAACAAAACTTCACAATCCTTTATGGAGTATATTTGTACCAGTCAGCAGTGGATGCAGTTTATTTTTACTAATAAAAAAGATTAACCATTCTACTTGTTTTTTAACATATTTATAGCAAAAGAAATAAACACCTTCACTTTGTGAATTCAGAAGTTATTTATTTAAACTTCAGATTTCGTAGCTGCCAGCGATCGGAAAATAACATTGGTTTTATAACTTTGAACTGTATTGCAAAGACTTAAACTAATTTATGTGTCACATTGATTGACAAATTCTTACATTTAAATATAATTCTTTATGTTTCAGATCACAGTCATGCGGAGAAATGAATTTCTCCTCCGCCCACAAGTGCAGCGTGGATCACCATACAGGCAGAGGGATCCAGCCCTGTTGGTGCCTCTTTAAAATGGACTTTCAGACTCCACTGTAGTTTCAAATGCCACAATAATTGGAGAAATAGGGAGGAGCCACAGAGGTAGAGAAGCATATTGATATCAATTTACGTTGATTGGGTAAAATGTTGCTTTTCTTTGCTTCAAAATCTGCTGGACTTGCGTTAACAACATAAAGTTAAGGTAGTCGAAATAATGTCAAAACTAGAGCTAAAACTCCAGTGATAAAGGGTTAAAAATGTTTGCACCCTCTATGATTTTATTCTGTCAATCGTTTCTTCATTTTTGCCAAAAATGCACCTCAAATAGAACTCTCCTCATGTTGTCACTGTTGAACTTCCAACCTCAAACTCTCCAACAGCTGGAAGGTCAGAGCTAAAAGTCAGAGGCAGAATGAAGGGTTAAGACACTAATAAGGCGGGCGTGAGTCTGAGCGCCGTGCATATCTGTGATGATGCTCGGCACTCATTTCATGCTTTTCTGTCTCTAGTGTAACTATGAATCTCATGGTTCACTGATCCATAGCTTTCCACAGCTTAAATATACTGAATGCACCTTGACTGAGTACACACTGCACTGTGTGTATTGAAGTACTCAGTGCCTGTATATCAATATAAATCTTCCTCCAAAGAGAACTGGCTGCTATTGAATTAATATATTTATATATATATATATATATATATATATATATTTCATTTCCTCAGAATAAAAATAATTGTTTCTTTTGGGTTCATTTCAAAATTTTCTCCTGTGGACAATAAGTCATTACACATCAAGTTTTCCATCTTCGTGTTTCTGCAAAAGCGAAAGCGGCCCTCTCATTGAGTACATAAGTGGATCAATGAGGTTTTTCTCTCAGCACAAAGAGCTGATCTTCCCTTCACACTGTACTCCTTTTATTTCCCGTAATCAGCCCAGCGAGAAACTTGACTTTGTCTCAAATTGGGCACAACTTTTTTCTGCCAATTTGGTGCCATGGCAACAAGTGACAGCCAAACAAATTGGCCTATTTTGGAATTAATATTACAATGGAGAAGCACTGGAAAAAGGTAATGATGCAGTGACAGACAATTACAGTGTGGTCACTTATAAAGATCTATGATAAATGTTCTTCCAAACCAGTAATCCTACCGATACGTGAGTCTTATGTCCCCTTTTAAAATGTGATTTACTGTTTGCACTGCAAATGAAGGCTTCTTGATGATCATCCATGTTTGCTTTTTCAATCAAGCTGTCGTGTTTCTCCACTTGATGCAAAGAAGATGACCATATCTGGGAAATCCTGTGTTTCACCTCATTATGATCATACTATGCACATCTTCAGTCAGGTATCACAGTCATTTCTACTCGTCACAGGTCTGGTCAGTTACAACCTTCAACTGTCGTCTGACCTTAAGTTGCTTCGCACAAGTGATGATCATCACCTATTTCGTATTTAAGCTCTGTCTGCTGAGCCTAACTAAGAGTTTGACATTAGGATGCTCTGCACTTCATTCCTCCACATCAACTTCTGGAGTGCGTCTTCCCCATTGACTGTATACTGGAACTGGACTGAGTTAACCTGATGTCATTGGTAGAAAATGGCTCCAACAAAATTAAGTCACTATTTTTTTGCATTATGTATGCTGCCATCTTGGAGATCCCATTAAAGCATCCAATAGGAGAGTTTATAACTTGAAAAACTTGCACTACGGAAAAATTATTTAAAAAAAAAAAATTCGGATTAGCAACATGTTCAAAAAGGTATCAGAGAAAGAACAGTTATTTTGAGCAACATAACTTCTCAATAGAAGTCTATTGGACCAAGTGGGTACTTCCTGTTTAGAACACGAGAGGAGAGGGCTCATTCAGTTTGTTTCTCCTATACAGTCAATGGTCGCTCCCTGATCCAGGAAGTATTTGATGCTCGCCAGAGCACCTCACACCGGTCAGGAGATACAAGAACCAGATTCATCCATTGAACTGTATAATATCTGATAGTGACACTATAAACTCTTGCCTGTTATACTCGATTGCTGCTCTGGTTTGTCTGTTCAAACTTTCAGGGGAGCTCACATTAAATATAAAGACTTATTATGAGAAACAGTTTTGTTTTGTTTTTTTTGTGCCGGTTTGCACGAAAGGGGCGCGCACTGCCGGTTTGTGGAGGTTGTTCAGAGGTTGTGGAGCTCTGATTTAACAGGAACAGTCACCACGTCTAAAAACCATGACATCCAAAACATCGAATTTTGATGCTGAGGTCTTCACCATGCATCTATATGTGACTTGGGATTGAAAATGTGTTGATTTGAGAAGATGTAGGCATTATTTTTTATTACTAAAGTACAGAAAATGGCACCGATTAGGAACTGAAACCATAGAACCACTTTGGCACCAGAACCACATAAAACCCAATCGGTGAGCCGTAGTGTTTTGTTTACTGCTACAGAAACCACATGGATCTTGTTTGTAATTATATAGCTGCTTATATATTCCAAAAAAACCCCACAAAAATAAATAAAATAAATATATGTGTTGTGCGGGTAAAAAATGAGATTCATTGAGGCAATTTTAACCCCTCTAGAACAAAATGGTAACGTTTTCTTAAGAACAGCTCAATAATGCAGACTTGTCAGTTCAGCACATGTATCTTCTGCTTCTGCAGCCAGTCACACTAATGTGAGCAGACTGTGAGTTTCAGTCAACCGTGACGGCATTGGAAGGGCTTTAATGATGAACTTGTATCACCCTCTTCTCTCCCTGATTAACCTGCAATCCTATAAGTATTTGTTGTTAGTTGAGGCATTTTTATGTCCTCCCAAACAAACAAAGAGGGGTGAGGACAGATGAACTATCAGGGCTAAGTTAGGAAAAGCAAGAAAAAAGTCAGAGGTGAAACTCAGCAAACTTACACACTAGTGCAGAATACAAAATGTATGCCACTAAACATGACTATCTCATTAAAACATTTTATCCGTTGTGTAAACGTTGACTTTTTGATGGCAGCATGATTAGGAAGACCTTAACAAGTGAAGCTTTGGCAACCTGGAACCTCAGAGAGGCAGTTAACAGTGAAACTAATTAAATTCCAATGGCTTTAATCTGCATGAATCGGACTGTAAAGTTAGAAATGAGTTTGATGATCCACAGAGTGAGGAGCATTCCGGTGCAAAAAGCAGCAGTGGCGTTGGAGGTGTAGTGATCTTGGATCAGCTCGGTCTTAGTTTAACAAAAGCAACATGACCTGACAAGTCATTAAACAATTAGATTTTCATTCGATTTCTGTGCTGACGTCACAGAAATAAGTCCAGAAATATAACACATTTAGGGCTGAAGTGTAAAACTTTTCCCAGCTGATGTATTTTTTAACACACCATGCTTTCTTAATTCCTTCAGAGTAAACTATAAGATGGATGCACATACCATATTTCTGCCTTTAGTGCGCCCGGCCATCTCTACACTGGCTCACAACGCAAATATATAGGGCATCTGCACGACTGTGCCCGACTGGGGTGTGTGTGAATGTTGTGACTGTATGTTTACTTTTTATCTCTACAGTCTGTTTAGATACAAAAACATTATCGGGTTTGTCAATCGCAGTGTTTTATTGTGAAAAATTGCTTATATTTTCAAAATAAAATCGATTTTCTCTTGTATCTTTATCAGAATAGACCAGACCCCAAAACGATCCGCTGCACGGCGCAAGCCTTTCACACCATAGGTTAACAAGGGCATCGGCCCCCTTTCCGCACCTCTTCACGGCGCTTCTGCGTCCATTGTGAACCAGGCGTTACTCAGAAATGTGTGAACGGATCAAAATACCACTTTAGGGTTCTATATAGTGAAGAATGAACAACATAATACACTTAAGCGCTCAAAAAGTTGTTTTTTCATGGTATGGTCCTTTTAATGACATTTGTCTGTTAAATGCAGTTTCCTTTTAAAGTCAGTTGTTCCAAACTTGGTGGAGTTATAATTACCACCGTGATCCAGAAAGCTTGGAGCAAAATAAAAGTGTTTGCCGCACACTTTAGGTCCAGCCGGCTCAATTCCTCAAATGCCAGAAAGAGTTTACTGTGGTTTTATTGAACATCAGTACAATGCAAACATTGTGGACCACGATAGGAAGTCCTGCGGTCCAATACGACGGTCCCATACGCCCTTCAGGATCAAATGCTCATTTTTGTATTTTTGTTTTGGATGTTTTGAGGAAATCCAGATGATTTTTGGGCTCGGTGGAAAAAAAATGCAAAGTGCAAACTGCCGGGCCGCTCAGTTTGGATCCCTTGTTTACAGTAATTACCCAAATGTCCCCAAATCCATGAGGTAATGATTTATAAATGCTAAAATATGGGTCCGTATTTAAAAATAGAGTAATTTGCTGGAAGCAAATGAAGCCTGTCTTGGCACATACCCCCCCTCCCTTCTTACATATTCAGCACACGTAGTGAAGCCCTAACATTGGAGGCAGCAGACTGTAGCGGCAGAGCGCAGCCTCTGGAGAAGACGCGACGCTGCACTCACCTGTCATTGTTGGGAAATCTGCTGTTACTGGATGCCCTGCTTAGTTGTACTTTAGCGTCTACATTTATGAAAATATCAAAAGCAGGGATTTTTATTTCCCAGTATTGTGAGCATTCAAAGCCCCTCCCACAGATATAGCGCCATCCGGGAGGAAGGCGCTGGAAATCATCTCATGATGCAGTGAAGGTGAGGCAGCACTTGAACAGTAATTCTGATAAAGGGAGCAGAATGGAGGTGCTTAAAATCTCCCCCTTTGAACAGTTCAATCAGCAGAAATGCAAAGCCAGGGAGTGAATCCCGTAAATTGTGTTGGGGGGGGGGGGTGCCGTGCAGAATTCATTTCATCAAAACAGACAAGGAGAAACTTCAAACAGCCACCGTTTCATTATAATCAGGAACGCCGCAAATCTGCATCAAGAACAGGTAAGGATGGCTTCAGGGAGTCGGGTAAAAATAGTCCCCTCTCAGAAAAATGTCCATTTGTGTTCTGTGTGTGTTTACATACACTATTGTTTACAGATGTTTATGCCGTTTTTATTCATCCTCATTGAAGAACTTAAGCAATTAAAGCAGCCAAGACCAAAATAAACAACTCAACTGTTTTTTGAAACAATACAAATACTGTTTAGTCTTCTGAGTGCAGCTTTTTAACACAGTAAAGCGATTAAATCCATTTTTTGCATGTTTACATTAAACATTAAGCGGTATAATGGCTTAAAGTCTCACTCCAACTATATAGTTTTTCTAGTATAAAATCGTTCCCAGTGATCTTTTAATAATAATTATTATAATGAAGCAGGTTTTAGCCAAATACTTTAGAAATTAGCCTCTGAGTTGACATCAGATATGTTGGTGAGGAAGTTAGCCTTGCTAATTTCCCAGCAGTCCTTTGTTGCTTTGATCTCCCACTAGCTTATAGCACCTCACAACTCAAAGCTAACTTAGGGTTGCAAAATGCAACAGTGCAGTTATCCAGTCATATAGTTTTGAGCCATATGTCAGCTCAGATGAGATAACTGAAGACGTTAATGGATCTATTTGTCTGCAAGTTGATGCTTCAGAATTGAAGAGGAGAAGAAAGAATATGGCCCAAATGGCAGTATCTGCGTCGCAAACTTCAGGTTTTTCAAACCTCTCGTTTTTTTCTGCTCCTGATCCAATATTATTTGAATAAAGAAATACTCAGAAATGCAGTTTTAATTGTAAATTATTTTATAAATGTCCTTCATCGAAAAAAAAAAATGCCACAAGAACATGTTAAAAACATATATTTGGATCTTTAAAGCTAAACCAGTCTTCAAAAGTTGCTGTTTTTCACAAATATAAAACAAGATGAGAACCATTGTGTCTCAGAATGCAACAGAAAAACTGTAGCCCATGGATTTAAACTTTGGACTCCCACATGGGCCATATCTAAATTCTTCCCCTTCGCTTTCGACTTCTTCCTACCCCTCCAAATTAAGGGACATTTGAAGCTTTAGTGGTGTCCGCACTCCTTTTATTAAGGGGTAGGGATTTAGCGTTGAGTATCCCTCCGCCTGTAGAGTGCTGTGCTTCAGAGCACACGTGAGTTTTCAGTTAAAGCTAAGTAATTACATTTTGCTTTAGCATGACCTTTGAAAGTTATAAAACCAGTGTTGTCATGTATTTTCCAAGCGCTAACGTATAGATGACCGGCGACTGTTGATGACGCGTCATCAAGTGGTATTAACGTCCGACTATTTTTCCATATCTCTCCATTTTGAGGGCTAAATGTAGGGGTGGGGGAAACAATTGGGAGTCAGCCTCAGTCACCCCGCTGTCCCAAAAGTCAACTGAAAAGTTTCCAACTGATCCAAAATGCAGCAGCCAGATGAAACTGGATGAAGAAATCGCATTTCTCTTCTTAGCTTCCCTCCGTTGGCTTCCTGCTAAATCAAAAATTTAATTTAAAGTTCTTCTTCTCACATATATATGAAACTCTGATGTAGAGCCAGATGATAAGATATGATGGCCAAGCTCCATCATATCCTATGGACCTCATAGTGCCAGTTTTTTTTTCTTCTTTTTTTTCTTTTTTCCATCAGAGCACTTCCTTCTAAGAGTGCAAGACTTCTGATTATTTCTAGAGTTTCCAAAAGAAGAAAAAAGATCCAGAGGATGCAGTCATTTGCCTCCTGCATCAACTTCATTTAAATTAGCAGAAATATTTCTACTTGTTTAATAAATCTTAGGTTCTTTCTGCGCTGTGCTCTTCCAACTTTTGTCCTTTTTACCGTCTGTTACATTGTTGTTGCTAATTTTGGTTCTCCCTGTCTTAAATGAGATGTTCTAGTGTTTTTAGTCTTTTTTTTTTTTTTTTTTTTAACTTTGTCTTATCTGACCGTTTATGAAAGATCACTCTCAGTGGTGCAGTTTCTTGTTAAAATGCAGATGCTTACCATGTAATTTTAATTATTTTCTTTATGTTTACCTTTTTTTTGGATGCCATCCTGCAGGACTTTTATCTGGTTGTACATCTGCTTTGCTCCATTCAGTTTCACTCATTTCAGTGCACAAGTACGAGGCACCCTGGGCAACTTCTTTGCGACCAATAAGGATGTGTACATTGCAGACATCAAACTGGAACAGAATGAAGAGGGGAGCTTTTATGAGCCATTCCTGTTGTGTAATGTGTGTTCCAGGCACCCCTTTATAAAGAGCCAGCTTTCATAAATTGTTACACTTGTTAAAGAGAGATTGGGGAAATAAAAAGCCTTTTAGTTGGGTGTCATCTAGACAGATACTGTTCCTCTGGACTTTTGGGTTCAAACACGATCTGGACACTTCAGTTCCAGCATAGACAGCAAGCAGCTCCTGGTACTAATGCCAATTGGACCGGTCCAAGATCAATGAGGCATAGCAGCTTGAGAGAGTTAGAGAAACGTTTACTGTAAAGTCTTCTCTTCCAATATCAGCTTGTTCAGTTGGGAGTCCAATTCTTCTCACTGCATCCGTGTGCGTTATTTTCTCTGGCACTTCAAAATACAGTGAAATGATATGTTAGATTGCAAGTAACAGAACTCACAGCTCATCAGCTGATCCTTAACCATGCTCTGATTGAAGAAGCTATCAATTCTACATTTAGAAACACATGCTTCCTCTGGGAAATTATATTTGTTGGCAACCTTGACAGAGGAGCGGCCATGCTAACCATCTTTTGTGAAATTGCATTGAAAAATACAGAAAATATTAAGTAAAAGTAACATTATTTAGAGTTATGCTGTGATTATTAAAAAAAAGAACAGTTTATTTTAACAGCTTTTTATCAATGACATAAATATTGACCAACAGATTACATGGTAGAATTTTTGGCGCAATGCCCCATACTGAGTATGTAACTGTCTTGACAGCCATTTAATTGATAAATCTCTTTAGATGTATTTGTTTTTTTTTCATTATAGCTGGTTTATTTTCTTCCTTCAGCCAATGACCAGGTATTACCGCCATTTATTTGTTAAATGTATCCATAACCACCTGTTTAAGCTATAACAAGCTTTAACTACAGTGGTTTCTTGCTGCAAACGTGGTTCCCCTTTTTGTCTTCTCGCTGTTTTTACAGATTTCTTTAGAGAATTTATGTATGCTTTTTTTAAGAGTGTATTGTATTCTGTGTCCTAATTGGTTGTAGAACTTTTGATTCAATCTCCTCACTCTGTCTCCAATATAGACTGTGCTCAGTCTTCACATATATCTTCAATCTCTATCAGGGCTTTGGCTACTTTCTAATATGCTGAACTCATTTTTCTATGAAGGTATGAACTTTGAGAGTTTAAAGATCCACTCCAATGAAAATAGTCGTTTTTTGTGTTTTTCTCATAGAAGGGGACCTATATAAAATAACATACAATTAAAATGTATGTTTCGGAGTTTTTTTACACTCATATTGCCTTGGATCAGAAAACTGGATGCTAGAAAATGCTCAGACTAATGACTCAACTTCTGAAATGGGCGTCTCCTCTCCCTCTTAGGTGTGTGAGACATGATGAGTGTTCAACACTCTTTCTGTGGCGAATTATGATTCTGGCTCTTAACTGTAAGACTGGATTGATGCAATATTTCTCGCCATTATTTTTACGTCGCTAATGTTAGCTTAAGGCTTTTAGCTCGCGCATGAGTACGCAAAAAGAGCTCCCAGCAAGAGGGAAGGGGGCGGGGTTGTGCAAACAGTCCTACCCACAAACCAGAATTCTATCTCTAATGAGTTACTTCCGGTGTGCATAAAAAATGTATTTAAAAAGCTTTTTTAAATTTTGGCTAAAAACTGCATAATTATAATAAACAGTTCAATTTAAAAAACTATAGATGGAGTGGGACTTTAAATAAAAGAGAAAAGTCCAATAATTTTAATGCATGTAGTGAGAGTTTTGTGACCTTAAATATTAGTTGTAAAAAGAAAAATAAAGAGGACTATGTTGATTTTATCAATTGTGATTTATTTTAGAACGAAACTCCCGCGAAAAACAAGGCATCACTACAGCAAAAGAATCAGAAGGGAAAAGGCTGAAAACAACAAATGTATGGAATCATCCAAACAAAATGATGGAAAAAAACATCATTAACTCAGGCATTTACCTGCAACATATTTCATGTTTGGAACTCATGTGTAATTAATGCAGAACAATATTGGGCCCAGTCATCCATTTAAGCGGAGAGACATGTGAGTCATTGTTCCAAGACACGGGAGAAGCCTTCAAGCCAGCGTCCTGATTATTTTTCCAGATAGTGATGAAGACGTTCATTTAAACTGAGTCATGTAATGAAAATTTTCGTCAGAGCAATGAGACGAGCCGAGAGACGGGAGCTGCACACTGCCACAGGTAGACTGGAACCTTTTAGCCACGATTCTGTTTGCTTATGATAATTGTGGCGATGGAACATGGCGTAAACAAGATGCAAAAGAAGAAGACAAAGGAGTTTTGAATTCCCATGGAGGAAAGTTTGCTGCTTGTTCAGCTGAAGGTACACAAAGCTAACCTGCTCTGGCCTATCACTTTATGAAATGCCTCTTGCAGAAATCGATAAAATGTTAGAGTTGATTAAAAAAGCAATAAAGACACCCGGGGGTTTTTCTCTCAAGACCGCTTTGAGACACATTTCCAGCCGTCTTTGTACGAGAGTTTATCCAGCAGGCAAGTTAGCAAAAGCAAACGTGGAGTATACTTGTGATCTGTTCTGCATCATAAAGCTGCAGCGTCTGCAACAGAATAATCTCTACTCTGTTCACACACATTTACCAGTTCGGTTTTTGCCTCATCTGAAAAATAATGATGGTATTCAGAGTTGGGGTAAAGAAAAAAATCCAAATGGCATGGCTTCTTTCCTCAAAGCAGAGCTCCAATAATCCCTTGCTGTGAGGCTCTCTGGTCATAATCCAGATGTCTCAGAAAAGTGATCAAGGCGTTCCTACAATATGCATCCAAATCCACTGCAGCCCGGAGCAGCAAGCCAGACCCTAGTGCAGCACTGGGCTGCCGCAGTCCCCATTCCTTCCCGCTTGTCCCGAGGACTGGATTAAACAATGCTTGCTTCAGTTAATTAAAACCTTTTTACTGAGCCGAAACCGCAGCACAGCGCTGGCCCCTCTTTGTGGCAAAGATTGTTTCTTACCAGCCGTCATCAGAGACAGCAGTCAGGGGACTTGTACAAAAATGGACACTAATCTTCAGCAAACTGGTTGTTTGTGCAGTCACTTCACTTATCATCCCAAAATGGTGCAGAGACTCCTGAATCACGGTCAGTGCGACCCATTTCACAAACAGCAGCTTTTACCGAAGACTTCGACATCTTCAAGCACCGTCCTCTACAAGAAAGATTAAAAAAAATATCCAACTTCAAAGACTATAAAGGCCGTTTAAAGACGCACTCAGATAAAAATTGTGTTTTTATTTATTTATTGCTACGAGGCATGCTAATAAGTGTTCATGACATAGATTGTCAGGTAAACAGTGTGGGAAGAAATATGTATCATATTGTTTTTATGAGCCTGCATTCATCCAACCACATTTTAATGAGCTTCTGTTGGATCGCTGCTCCACTTTTGTCCACTGATGACTGGTTACGGTGCCCGTTTTGATTCAGGTATTTTGCTCTCAAAGTATTCAGACTGAAGAATCTCAGCAAATCGAAGATCAGTCCGATTGGAAACTGTCAGGAGTCAGAGCTCTGTCTCCCTCTGGTCACCAGGGGGAGCCATCTCTTGGGTACTAAACACACTACATCTCCCAGCAACCCCAGCACACACTACCTAGTTCCCGCTCAGCTAAGACTCTTTGACAATCACCCACATGATGTAAAGCACTGCACAGAGCCTCACTCAGTGTGAAGTATTGTTTGTGCCACCTTGCCTCCATTACCGAGAGTTTTGATATTTTGTTTACCTGACCGTGCTTTATCTCTGATTGCTTACGGCCTGCTCTGACCCTTGCCCGGACTCTGACACCTCTACTCTCTTCTTTGATGCTCCCATGCTCTGGATTGCCTCTGCCTGTCTGACCCTGATTTAGCTTCATGGACTTTTAGTTGAGCTTAGTTCCTGCATGTCTGAACTAATAAACCTGCTGCAGGAGGAACCATCCATCTGCCCGTTTGTGACAGAAACGGACAGAGACCACCATGAAAGATGGGTCCGAGAGTTCTTCCTGGTACCGGACCAGAATTTTCTTAGGTGTATTCAGACTGAAACTTTGTTCCAGATTATTGAGGGAAACAAACGCTGGTTCACTTTAAGGGGCCAAATGTGTCTAGTCTGAAAAAAAATCCAAAGCTTAAAATAGATTTTCTTTCCTCAAATCGTTATGATACATAAGTGGATGAAAAAATACCAATTAAAGAAGAAAGTGTTTGTGATGTAGAAAATAGGCTGGGCGGAGCTCCTGTCATGGTTCTGCTCTGCTCCTTCACCCCTCCCTTCCTTCCTCCACCCTAATCTCACTCACCTGTGCTGATTAAGCTCTCATTGTGCTCCAGCTGGTGTTCACACTATTTAAGGTCCTCAGTTTCACATCCACCCTGCCAGTTCGTTGAATCAGTCACGTTCCAGCTTGCACTTCTAGTCTTTTCATGTTTTTGACCCTTTTCTGGCCTGGTAACGAGTTTAAGCCTGTCCCCTGTCTGGAGTTTTTCTGCCCTGGTTTTTCCTCCTCCGTTTCCATCCTGAAGAGGCGTGACGTTTCCAGTTCCCTCATCTCAACACGGAGTAAAGCTGCCCCAACACTGGTCTTCACCCTCCGGTGGATTCTCCTCCTGTACACCGCAGCAGTGGAGGAATCTTCCATCATTCCTGACGCCATCCGCCCTGCACTCGGACGCTTCAAAGGCTCTTCTCTCACGTCTGCTTCTGGAGTTCTAAGTAAGAGATCACCATCACCCCAAGCGTGGAACCAGGATCTCCAAATAACTCTCTTTATCTGACTTTCAGGCTCACCTGTGCATCTGGCGGCCCACTCAAATATTCTACCTTCCTAATAAACACTTTAATTGTGACCTGTGTTTGCTCTGTTTTGGGTTGTCCTCCTCATTCCCTAACAGCTCCATGCTTCGCTCCACTTTTAGATGACCACATCCATGTTCGTCTTCGTTTTCCTTGTCTGAGCTGGTATCTGTTTTAAAACTATGCGACTGGATAGCTCCGATATTGCTCGCTGTTTTTGTTGCAGATTAGGGGTGTGACGGGCTGTAAACTAGCAGGAACGTAAACAGAGAGCTCTCAGTTGTGGGTCACGCTCAAACTAAAAGGTGAATTTCTAATGAGCTACTGCCGCTCTGCAGAAACTATGTCCAAGAAAAAGACACTTAAAAAAAAAAGTTGTTTAAGAAGTGCTTAATCCTAATTAAAATTCCACTAAGAACACCTTAAAAATAGCTCATAAGATGATGTGTGTAAAAAAGCTAAATTTTTAAGATATGGTTTCAGCTTTTGCAGTACACCTAGATAATGGGAGTAAAAACATGTACTCAACTATGTAACTAGCTACAAAAACATGATGAAGAGCATATGAGTGAACTGTAGAAACAAGAAAAAGGCAGAATGTCAGAAATCCAGCAAACCTGACGCGATTTTTGCTGGAATTCATCTTTTAATGGAGAAATGTCAGCATGAAAGTCAACATTTGTCCAATCGTGTCATCACAAACGATGATTGGTTTGAAAGGTTTAAATCTACACCTTACCTCCAGTCAAATATCAAATTAAATGTGAGCTTGAGAGGACTAAAAGCTGGAACATCCCCTGCATCAGCCTCCATTTATTACAGCTTGACACCGCTGTCCGGTATCAGCTTATAAATTATCCACATCTCTGAGTTTGTCACCATGAAAAATGCTGCATCGTTTGTTAATTGAACTTCAGAGCTTCAATGCAGTTCACTTTATGACTTGCTTAGATGATCAATGTAAGGCTTCATCCCTGGTAACTTTAATACACCAGACAGTGATCGATGCGTTCATCATGCCCCGTGGTTCCATCAGGGTTTCAGTGTTGGAAAATGTGAACACCGGCGACACAGCATCCTATCCACACTTAACAGTAATAAGGAAGCTTTCATTCTTTAAAAATCTTCGTTCTGTGGCTCTGGAGTCATTTAGACTCAGTTTGCATCTCGATACTCCTGGGTATGGTTACTGTGGAAACCAGGAAAGCAGCAAAAACTGAAAAGCTAAGCCGAAGTGGCCAAAATACAGACGATGTTTGTCTTCACGGAGAGAAATGTGTGTAGATTTTTCCAGTGGTGATTGCATAACAATCTACTTGTTCGCGTGTCCCACGAGATGTCCGGGCATCTGGAAATCAGTGACCCCGAGTGTCAAATGAACGCGCTCTGCCAGCTCCTGTTCTTTCTCTAATCAGACGCATGAACAAAAAACAAAACGCCTCCAATCCTCCCAATCACGGAAAAACAAGACATAAATTGTGACGAACTGTTTCTCCTTGATGGCTGAAATAAATTGGTCTGAAGGACACCGAGTCTTCCTGTCCCTCAGACGTTCAAAGAAACCATGAATGAACATTTCTGTAATTGCAGGCGGGGGTGTGAATAAAACAGATTGACGTCACGGCTTCTTTGAATGATGAGCTGCTAGTCTACAGAGAATCTTAGTCACCAACTCCACAGCTGAAGCTAAACAACGTTTACAGAAAGAGAATACAGTAATTAGTGAGAGTTTTCTAACTAACAAAATATTATACAACATTCTATTTGTAATGTAAAGTAAAAAGAAAAATCCCAGTGCTTTCTTTAACAAACAATATTTATGAAAGAAAATGGATTTGGAAGACATCTTGTTAACCATTTCACTTTCTTCTAGGTCATATGACGAAATCTTTACCTGACAGGTGTGGACAACACAACTCATAATAACTTTTTTTACTTATGCACACACCCAACACTTTTCTTTACAAGTTGTAGAAATGTGGAGAACACTATAAAAAGGAGAACTCCTGTGATGTTTTCCTGGATCTTTAATTTGATTTTTTTAATGGAACTGCTCCATCCAAAGTCTCTAAGCTTCACTGATTTTTGAAGCTGGCTGCATGTATGGATCCACAGCTACAGGAAAGTCTGTGCTCCAAATGTTGTTGCTGCAAAGAGTTCTGTTGAAACAGCTATGCACTTCAGTTCAAGCAGAAATACCCCACTTAATTAATTTCATTTCTGGTCACCATGTTCTTTTTGAGTACGGGTTATTAGTCCAATGAGAGTTATTTGCCATAGAAAAAATAAACTCATCTGATGCTTTGAAAATACAATTTGGAAATGAGTCCAAAAGTTATCAAGCAGAAAAGCTCCCATCATAAGCATGCAGTTTTGCATTAAGAAACATGTTTGAAAAGGCTTTGAAAAAAATAACTTTTCAAGAATGTAAACATAACTTTGCTTCTTAAAGTAAAGTAACAAATATTTATGAATGTTATTAGTTCAAATGATGCTGTAAATCAGATTTAAATGAATTAATTATAATTATTTTTTAATTTACGTGCAACCGGCTCAAAAAACTGATGGAAATTCACATTGGTCACATGTAATACGTGAAGCCAAGATTTACATTGCTGCATTCCCTGCGCTTATTTTAAGTTTGTCCAAGGCTAAATGTTGCTATTGGTATTTAAAATTAGTGTTAAATTCCTAGTTGTCACAGGTTTAGGTGTAGTTTGTCCTCGACCCACAGTTGACCCATCCCCTAGAGGAGAGGTGAGCTGCAGACGCCGCCATTTAACCCCATTCCTAACCCTAAATCCTAACCTTTCCTCCTTGTCCGTGCGGCCAAGAAAGGAGTATTTCGAAAATTATGCAGAAATTGCCTTTTTTTGGCATTTTTACTTTTCTAAAAACTTCAGTTACTTGTGTAAAATATTTCTCTCTTGTCAGCTGTGGCCAAATTCCCTCCCTAATTGCTAACTACAAAAAAAAGTACAGGACTATCCAAGTGCCCTGGATTTAAAAGCAATTTGGACACCATCCTCACTACTTCTTTTTTAAGCAAGTATGACATCACCAATACAAACATTTTATGTCGCCTATTTATGAATAAACTGTTCTAACAATGAAAATGTTGACGGTTTATTGAAAAATTACATTTAAACACTTTTTTTTTGCAAAAATGGTACATTGTGATCTACATTCACCAATGTAGTGAGCATCAATGCACACTGTTTTTTTGCAAAGACTTCTGGAAAATTTCAAGGGCTCTCAGTTTTGGAATTTTAGATTCAGACACCACTACAAAATAGCAAACACACTAGACTACATAGTGCACTATATGGTGAGTAGTGAAGGAGTTTAGACATAGCATTAGTCTGATTTAGCAGCCAAAATAGTGTTGTGACACCTTCAAAGATCAGTAATGCAGATTTTTATAATTATTGTGTAAAAATTTGACTCATTTTTTTGACTCATTTTTGTCTAAACTGCTTTAATGTGTGGAATATAAGTAGTTGTTTTTTTACATTTTGCAACATAATGGAGCTGGTTGAAAATGAATAATCGACAGTGAGCACCTCAGTAAGTCATTCTAAAATAAATAATCGTGTTAATTCAACAAGGAGGCATTTTCCAATGCTCGCCAAGGAGCTGCGTCCAAATGAATAATATTCCAGAGGCAGTCGATTGGACATAATGACTTGACCAATTCCCACAATAATGTCAAGAATTGCTCATAAAAGCGTAATAAGAGCAGATTAAAGCAGTGGAAACAATCTTTGCATTCTAGGGAAGTGAGTGTGTTATGCATGGGCTTTCATAAACAAAAAAGAAAGCAGTCTTCTTATCAGTAAATATAGCCGAGGCTTATAGAGGAGCGGCTGTGTCAGCCAGCCTCACTCTCAGCGTGTACAGTGGCACGAGCACAGCTGCAGTCTCTCTGCAGAGCAAAGCAAGGAGTCAGGCGTCTCTCTGAATGACAATGATGAATTCAGGTGGACGGACCCTGTGTTTTAGAAACATAACCCTGGCAGGTGACATCCAAATCATCGCCTGCTCTCACCGGCAGAAATGAGCCTGCCGACATTCACAACATGAATAACAACTCCGCCGCCCAGCCGGAAAGATTCCTCCCTGGCTCGGTTGCAGCTGGCTCCACTCAGCGGGCTGCAGGCTGGGCTGCCTCCTTCCATTAGCCTGGAGGAGCCATTTATCCCATCACCACAGCGCTGAACAAGAACAGCGTCACCTTGCCACGCGTCACACGTGGGAAGGCTTTGGCCGGGCGGCGTCTCTCCAGTCATTTCAGTAATGAGAATTGGTTTGAGATGTAAAGCTTATCGTGTGGAATCTGAAACACGTGTGAAGCAGAGAGGAGAGGTGACGACAGCTGGAGACGACAAACTAACAGAAAACCTGACGCAGAGCTCAACATGGATGCAGCTCGGTTTGGCAAAACCTAAAGAAATTCTTAGGACTTTTTTTTTAAAGATGTTTTTAGCACCATATTTTAAGTACCAATCAGTCCTCAGGATGAAACTTTTTGTAATATTAACTTCTCTAATGTTAACATAAAAAAAATAGCTTGGAGTCCAATAAACTGCTAAATCACCTTCTGTTTATGTAAACGGAATAATTTCAAGCATATAAATTAGAGAAGTGGGAATGTTTTTGTTTGGAGCAGAAGAAAAGCTTTTAGCTTTTTTACTTTAAGGTGTTGTAAAACTTCATTTTTCCGGCTGCTTCATTGCCAGTAAAGCATCTGTTGCCAGATGCAGTTTTATTTCTATCAGAGCCGTGTTCTACACAAGTGTTTTCACTCATCTGGATCTGACTATAAACACCATATTTTGGATGCAATAATGTGACATATCTTATGATAGACAGCAGTTCATTTTTTAATCGTCACTACAACATTTTTAAAAAGTACAACTATGATACTATGATAAGATTCACAACTAGAAAACATACATAAAAAGTCCATCATTCAGCCAATAAAATACAAAGAAATAACCAATTAGTTTGCAGCTAAAAGTTAAAGTCCTACTCTTTGTTCTCCACATTTGACCCATCCCCGGGGGAGCGGTGAGCTGCAGACACAGCCGCACTCAGGAACCGTTTGGTGGTTTCACCCCCCAGTCCAACTCTTTAGTGCTGAGTGTCAAGCAGGAAAAGGACAAAATATGTTGTTTTATTTGTAATAATTTCATTATTTTGCAAAATGTCCTATGTGCTTTGGAACAACTATTATTTTTTATTCATGAAGCACTCTCTGTCAGTGTTTTGGGTTGTCAAAGACTATGATACTTCCTGTAAAAAAAGACTCAGATAAAGGGTTGCAACGGGTTTTGGTCCAGAGTGCTCCTTGTAATCTTTTACGTCATAATTTAGACATTTGATGCTTGTTTGGAAAGATAACAAAATGTTGTTTGACACAAAATCATAGAAAACACAAAACAATACATAAATCTGTTTTTTAATGCCTTTTTTGCAAGATAAATATTTCAAAAAAACAACTTCTGTAAGGATTTCAGAAATGTGTTAAATATTTTTGCATGTATTTTTCCTTTTTTATTTTATTAATTTTTTTATTGCCCATGAAATCACTTAATTTTTACTACATGTACCTCTTTTTACTCCTCTTAGATAGTCCCATAACTGTGGAGTGGTCATTTATTGGCAGTCCAGTCTGCAGGTTTAACAGGGCATCAGTGACTGGGTTATATTTGAGCTCAAAATGTTGTATGAGCTTCTTGTTAAATATTCTTTATAGAAAGTAATGGACTATTTAACAGCACAGAGGCTCTTTAGCAGTTTACAGCACCACACAGTTTTTGTTTTAAAGGCGATAAAGCAGACTTTGTGCTAAATTTTACTTTGAGGGAGAAAAATGAGGAGGATATTTTAAAACAAGGTTTGCAGGTGGCTGCTATGTTACAGAGCGCTGCTGATGGTAAAAGTGTAACATGGAATCTCTGACGGTTTTAGTGGTTAGATGAAGGCTGATGCAAAAAAAAAAAAAAGAAAAAAAATCCATCTGTTGAAGTGGTGATGTGGTGTAACACCAGACTGAGTCACTCGGCGACTCTCAGCATCTCCCAGCATCCCCTTGGCCATCACTGTCATGCGCAGCCACCTGGGGCCGCCATCTTGACTTGTTTTGATGAGGCTGGCTGGTCGGAAGGAGGAGCGGGGGCCAGATGGTGCTGTTAGACTGGTTGGGGGGACGTTACTGGCATCCAGCAGCATTTCCTTGCAAATTTCATACAGCGGGAAGCCACCTTGACCCAGCCAGGGCTGCCAGATCTTAATTCCCATCACCCCACTGGAGACAGAAGGCTGGACGCTGCGGTGAAAGCGGCGAGGACAGCCCAGACTCCCAGCAGCCCTCTGCTCATTGGCTGGATTGTTGCCAAACACGAGTTTGGGTCTGTAATTTGGCCAAATTTATCCTCAGAACCAAAAAGGGACTCACTCTGAGCACACTGATATGGTTTCAAATAAATGAAATAGGGGAATAAAAGTAGACATATTTTTTCTTCTTTATATATAAATCAAATACTAAAGTTACAAGACTAAAACAGAAAACTGTAGATACAGTAATTATGTTACGGTGCAACCAGCAGAAAAATGGAGAATATCAGCCGATAAAAGCTCTGCACTGAACGTTGAGACATACTTTGACATGCATCCATCATACTTTTCCAAATCCTCTCTAACCGCCAGACACCTGACAGCGAGTCTTTCAGTTTTATTTCAAAGATAACCTTTCTTCGAATGTCTAGCTGGAGAGTTTTCGGCATGAAGAGTGGAAAATGACAGTTTTTTTATGGTTTCTGATGGTTCTCCAAGACTCAACAGTTCTTTGAATGGAAAGCAATTAAAGGTAAAAGGGAAAGTAAACCGTTATGTTAAAAAGAAAAGAAATTCCACTAAAATATTTTATGATTCCATTTTAAATCATTACAGAAATCAGAGTGAGTTGATACATGTTGAGTTTAGCCAGTTTCCTTCACTCTTGGGTTGTTTTTTCTTGAGTTATTCATTTTGGGATATTTTTGGGTTACTTCTTAGAGCAAAACTCTTTTTTAGAGTTAAAGTGGTTCCTTTTTAACCCACTTCATGTTTTTCTTTAAAATATCCCAAAGAGTTATTCCCTTTATAACTTTGAAGTTGGGTTAAAAACAACCCATTTTTATAACATATTTTCAACTGTGGAGATTTTGGTGTGTTTATGCCACCCTGAAAGCACTAAACAATGTTTAACTGAGCCAATCTTCACAAGCCTTTTAAACAATATTGGTGAATAAGTAAGAAAGGTTGTGAAAAATCACTGCATAAGTGTTAGAAAAAAACATGTTTTGCTCCATCCCCCTAAGTTTTCCTGGAACGCACAAAAAAACATTATGTTCACCTAAAAAATGTGTTATTTTGGTGAAAAATGACCTTTATAAACAGGAAAATAACCAGAATATTCTATGTAATACAGAATTAAAAAAAAAAACCTTTTTGAGAAAAGAAAAAAAATATTTAACAATAAAAGGTAAACTGTCTGCTTTTTACCTCCATGCAATCAAACTGGACAAATAAGAACCTTCAGATCTGAACTATTCTAAATAACTTTAAAGGACAACCTGGACAAAAGTATGTAACAAAGTGCAATTTTATTGAGGTCTTTTCTCCATTTTCAAGTCATTTTTAGACCGTCATGCACACAAAAAAATCCATGGTTAAAACAGTGACCTTGTTTTTTAAAGAAACAAAAGCGGCTTTCCCTAGGCCACTTTTATTTATTTATTTATTTTTTATAACCAGATATCTCGTTATTACAACAAAACTAAATTTGTTTTCTCGTTATAACATATAAGGAAGAATATACTGTAGCTCACTGAGACACACTTTATTTTGTGGTCCCAAAATGAATTACACAAGAATTGGATTCAAGATAAAAAAAAAGGTGTTTTATTTATTTTATTTTTTTAATTATACTTAAATTGAGTTATCCACCAAAATACGATTATTTTGACTAGTTTTATAGACTAAAATCAGCCTTTTGTTTGCTGGATGGCTTCATTTCTAATTGTCCTGCTTTTGGACAATGCCAGTTCTGTTAACCAATCAGAGGTCAGGAGAGATAGAAACAACAGCAAATAGGGATCAAACTGACTGCCAGGCTGTGTCACATCCTCGTGTTGAACAGACCTCTAAATGTTTGTCCGGTTGATTCCTGCTGAAGTCAGCAGAAAGCCTGTCAACTGCTTTCTGAATTCCTCTTGAATGGGGGTGCTTGGACTTTTCAGTAGTGGTTGATTGGTTTGGACTTATAGTTGGTCATGCATAACTAATGAGACCCACCAGCATTTTTTTGTTGACTTTTGTCCATAACTTCCTGAAGCTTTGTCCCTCCAAAATTGAGGACTTTTTACAATTTGTAAAGACTGCAATAAAAAGCTTGAAGTTTAAGCTCAACCTGTAGAGACAAACTGAAGAGAGTGTGTGCTTTTCTCTCAATAAATATTGGAATTATTGCCTGGAGTTTCACTTGTATGAGGAGCAACACATATTGTTAGCTGGGTTTCTCTGGATGATGGGATTGCATCTTGAAAAACTCACATCACTCTCTCCTAAAGTAATTATGTCTCAGGTTGTTCCACATGTAGGAAAAGAAGGTATTCCTATTCTTTCACAGCAGGTATCTCTCACCGCTGCAGAGTATGAAAGATTTGTTTGACAGAAATATGTAAATTGTCTTCACATGCACAATAATTCTGAACTTCTTTGTCCTTTTAAACAACCACATCAGTTTTAGACTTCTTACCTTGAAGCTGTTAAACTCTGAAAAAGGTAAAATCTCTAAAAAAGAGACATCTTTGGTCTGCACTGAGCTTGCTTGATGTGAAAATCACCTTGAAGGTACAGATCTTTTTTTGAGTAAAAAGCCTTAAAAGTTTCAAGGTTAAGTGTATAAATCAGGCCTTTACTGTTTTACTGTTTGGTTTCTTCTTTGGTCTGCTAATCTTAAATTGTGGATACAAGTAGTGCTTCAAGAATTCCTTTAAAATCCTACTCCAACCATATTTTTTCCACTTTAAAATCGTTCCTGCAGTGATCTTCTATTTATGATTTTGTTCTTTAGTTTTTATGAGTTTAAGATGCTTCTTTTGTCTATTATGATGGATAAAATTCATGCCCTTTGAGTTGATCAATACATCTGTATGGGTTGATAAAATAAAAGGCCACTGTTTTGAATGTGAAACTAAAATGTAATATTATAAATTCAGAATTTTTTTAAGCGTGAAAGCAAAGTACTGAGTAAGATCTTCTCCTGCAGATCATTTTGAAAAATGTCATTACATTTGGTTGCTACTTGGTGTAGCTTTGTGTATTATCTTCAGAAACCCAACTCTTATTTGTTAAGAAGAACGGATGATCATCTGAAGGCACAACAACTCTGAGGTGAACATTGATAAAACCTGTCAGTCCAACTCGACGCTCATCCCCTCACTGACCTACTGCTCCACTTACATTACGCTGTTGCTTTTCTTTTCATGTGCTGCTTCTCCTTGGGGTGAGGTATAAAAAGGGATTAATGCGTTGAGCATCAACAGTATAGGATTAGAGGAAGGAGCACAGAAGCGAGACCTCTGGCTGTACAGGAGGCCGCATGAAGCTGGTTTGTATTATCACACAGAAACACCATCCAAACCAGAGGCCAGGGCAACCCTCATCAGCTAGCCAGCAAGCCAACTGTGAAGCCACTGAAGGCGATGCCAATGCTTTACTCATTGTTGACACGACTTAATTAAAGTGCCACAGCTTTGGTCTTCTGTCTTCTTCCTTAATTGGATCATTAGCAGAGCTGATTTAATTACATTGCGAGCAGAAGTGTTTGAATTTAATCTGCGCCCAAAGTTGGTTGAAAACCAAAGTTTATCAACACCGAGACGGGCTCGCCCTCATTATCGCCCCCAAAGAAATGCATAAATAAATGGTTGCATAAAAAATGAGGTGAAGTGTGTTTTGAAAAATATCTAGTTACACAAATATTTAATCCAAATTATAATTTAAAAAAATTAAAGACATCATATTTTTAGATAAAATACTTTAAATAAGTAAGATCCAATATATTTATATATTTAATTTAATTATTATTTAATCTCATAATTGTGTGATTTTAAGGTTTCTGTTTCTGAACCAAAAGGGAAAAATGACGAAACTAGTTTCCCAACCAGTTCTGAGACAAAATGATCCGATTTATCTGTTTATATAATATAAAATGGGATTTTATTGGAAGTTAAATATTTTAGTCATTTTTATTCCACACTTTCATTTTTGCTGTTGCTGGTGATTTACACAGAGGACAATTTAAATGAAGATAAATCTATTTGGTTCTGATTTCTACTGCAGCGTTTGGCTGTGAGTCTTAATTTGAAAAATTAAGTTAGGACATCCGAAAAAAAATTATATATATATATATATATATATATATATATATATATATATATATATATATATATATATATATATATATATATATATATATATATTGACTTTTTTCACAGAGTTAGAGGAGGAAGAAGAGGGAGGCCCAGACAATGATGCTGGAGATGCAACATCTCAGCATGAGAAGAAAAAGAATAACAGTGGATGGTTTAGACCGGTATGATTTGCTTCTTCTTGTAATTATAGAATCATAGGATAGTTGATGTATTTTTGTGCTTTATAAATTAACATTTTACAAATTGCAATTCGTATACTTGCACTTTTTTCCTAACACAATGTTTTGCAATGAGAAAATTGTGATATAAATAGGGCTATAATGGGTCTCTGGTTATCCAAACATTCAAGTATGAAGTAAAGTTTACGATCTTAATAAATGTATTCCAGTATGCTAAAAATACAGGCACACTGTATTTATTGCTCTAAAACTCTGAATAATGTTGGATTTTAAGTCTATAACTTAAACAAAGCAGAATGTGTAGTACTACTGACACCGGACGTAAACAAATCTTCAAAATAAAGTGTCAGTGAAGCGTCACCTTTTCAAAATAAAACTACCTGCCACACCTGCCAGGTGAGGCGAAGGCCTGGAAGAAAGAAAAGGTGCAGCAGTTTCAGATGAAAGAACTGAGTGTTTTCTACTAATTTAAAATTACATCCTTATTGATTCATTATTTTTGTATTTTTTGGTTACTGTTCAGGTTAATCAGGAAGTTAACAAAAAAATGCTTTTAGAGTTTAAGATCTCTTAAAACGACAAACACCATTTGTCTCTATCTAAATCTGTGTGTTTTATCTGTTTTATTGATTCTCCTGTTCTAAAAAAGGGTGATTTCAATCAAATAATTTTAATGTTCATACATTCAAAAAGACAGGCAAATAGGAACTGTAAAAACATATTTAATAGTAATAGGAATTGTGGTTTGATCTGTGAATCGTTGGGAGAGAAATAGCAAAACTAAATTAAAATAAAAATTTAAATAGAATTTTGTCTTTACCTCTGCCCACAGATTCTTGTGTCTCATAGTTTTAATTTATTTTTGAGGGGTGAGCGATCCAAAAAAAAATGAAGAAAACACTTTGAAAACACTAAATCATTAGAATCCTTAAAAGAATGACGAAAACAAAGTATTAGCTCAGATATTTCTCTGTTGTTTCATGATAAGGAAGTTAGAATGTTCTCTATTATATTGTTTTCCTCTTGTTTTTATTCATGTATTGAACGTGTGATTAACTCGTGTCTTTGCTGTGTTTTCCTGTTTTACATTTTGTTGCTTTTCACGTTCCGTAGATGAAAACAGGCCCTCCAAACAACTGTTTTTCTTTGAGGAGCTCAGTAAAGGACATACTTTTCAGAAACTCCACAGCATGCTGCTTCAATGTAAAAACAAGCAGAAGATGGAGAAAAAAAAGCCAACGTGTTGCAACCTTGTGTCACATTTTGCATTTTGTAGCTGGGCAACTAATGAAGTCAGAACCAGCAGAGTACTGAAGAGCCTCTTTGTATAACAGTGCAGCGGGTCCATTTACATACTTTCTAAAGAAGAGAAGAATTCATGAGTGCAGTGGCTGCAGATCTTTGAATTGAACCTCCTCCCATGCACACAAAATATAGTTATTCAAAGAAATGTCACACTTCTCTGTATTATGCTGTCTCCAGTCATCAAGGCCGGTCTATAGAGAATGTGCTTCATATTTCCTATTCATCTCATCTGTGTCAGCAGGCTTTCATATTCCAGTTATTTTAGCGAAGAAATACGCTGGAGCCAGGCAACATGTGGGCGCCGTCATTAATCACAAATGTAGTTTCTTTTGCACTTTTAGAGCTGAAGTGTTTGTTTAAAAGCCCCCAAATTGCAGCGTCGCTACCAAATAATCCCTGCAATAAAACGGTGAAAAGAATCTGCTGAAACACAGAACGACTCTTCCTCTTTTTAGGACCAAATTTTATGCAACACTATAAAAAAGTTCTGTTTCTCAATCTTAATTAATGTATAGTTAAGAATTAATAAAGCGTTAATAGCCCTGTTTATGCATCCCTTTGCATTAATAAGTGAATTATTGAATTCATTGGTTAGTGGTTAACTAATGTTTATTATTTACAAAAATTAAAACATTAACTTGTGCTTCATAACTCTCAACATATTTAATGAAAATTAATGCATTAGTGGCTGTTAACTCACTTTAAAACTTATTTAATGCTTAATTATACATTAACATTAAGTAATTGATTTTTTTTTTTATAAAGTGTTACTGGATTTCTGCTCTGACCATTTTGCTGCTCAATTTTTGAAAAAAAATAAATAAATAAATAAACAGACATAGGTCATTATTAGTTTTTATTTTTTCTAGTTGTATTTTTTTTCACAAGAAAAAAAAAACAATACATTTTAGAACTATTTTTTTTTTCAATTTTACAAAATCCAAAGGACCTTGGCATCTATGTGTTTTAATCAGGGGCATCTCAATGTGGCGTGATGGCGGGGTTGATTGATTGAGTTTCCCCAAATTGTATTTCATCACTTCAGGATCAAGCCAGGTTCCACTTTGGTTTCTATTTCAATTTACGCATTGAGTTTTATTTATGTGCCATTTCATATTTTATTATAAGATGGTGAGGGGGGGGGGGGGGGGGG
>NC_050514.1:29334803-29341542 GCF_002922805.2 Oryzias melastigma | reverse complement strand
ATTTTTTTAAAGTCTTTAAAGCATTTTGAGTTAATCACATATAATAATGTTTGATTTCATGTAATTTACAGTAACTTCACAGCTTTATTGTTTGCAATTTTTGTCAATAATATCACTATCAAATTTATTTGGAGTTAGAATTGATTTATTTACCTTCAATGGCACACAATGTGTTCTTAGTGAAGACCCAAAACAACATTTGCTGCAAATTAACAAAAATACATCGAAGCAAATTCACATTTTTAAGGTTTTAAAGTAAAAAATAAATAAATCAATCAATCAAAATAGAGAACCTCTTCTATTGAAACTCTTGTTTAAAGTACAATTTCCTTTTCTCTGAAAGTCAAGATATAAAAAGCATCACAGGACTTCTGGGATTTGAGATTTATGATAATGAAAACCAAATATAGGATGTCACCTTCCTAAGCAAATGGAACTTAATAAGGCTCCAATTTTTCAAACTTTTGACAGCTGCGGTTCACAATGATCTGGAGGTGAAAAGGAGATCCTGACGTAAATTCTGTGAATCCTTAACAGTTGACGGAGGACCATGAAACAGTTAATCTGAAATCAAATACGCTTTGGGGTGAAACAAACCCAACACGCTAACAAAGAAAGTGTAGCATCTCACATTAAAATAACACAAATTAGTTTTTGGAATAGATTTTCCTTTTTTAACTTAATTAAAATACATGCTAATTATAAATTTATGAAATTACAGTGAATATAGAGGTTTAAAATCATGTTTTATGGGACAACAAAAAATATGTTTAAGCATTTTTTTTATTTCTAAAAAGTATTTGTCATCCAATTGAACCAACATTAATAACTTTTTTGCAAAACTTGAAAATAATACAATTTCACGTTTGAGGATTACTTTTTGTCATTATTTTGCAAACTTGTTTTATTATTTATTTCCATCACTTTTGAGGTTTTGATCCAGTCACGGGTGGAAATGCAATATTTTTTTCAAGGATTTCAGGCATTTTCTTCTACTTTTTTCATGTAGAACACAAAAATGTACCCGATAAAACTTAAACTGCTTCAAACCACCATACCACCACCACCATGTTTGACTGTCTTTGCGATATTCTGATTTTTTTAACCCTGCAGAACCCAAGATACAATTTTCTTTTGAGCTTTCAAAATTACTTTGATGATTTGTGTTATGTTTGTTCATTTTAGGTAGCACCAATTACAGCAGGCAAAAAAAGAAAAAACAACAATAATAATAATAAAATAATTAAAAAGAAGGACAAAAACAGTCATTTAAAAAAGTATAAAAGAGAAGAAAAGAAATGAAAAATAGAGGACACCATGGGTCCTCCAGGGTCTGTGTTAGCTTGAATCCACATGTAATGACAAACAAATCACATGTAAAAATCACAGTTTTATATAAGAAATCTGCAGGACTTTTTGTTCTAATGTTCTGGGCATAATCCTGATGGTTGGTGCAAAACCTTTTAAATTAATTAATTGTCAAATATTTCGGTGCCCATCTATGGCCAATGACGCAGCTTTTAAAAATGCTTTTGGACCTTTGTAAATGAAGGAAAAACACATCCTGAACACGTCACTCTGAGATAAAAAAATGTTGCGGTTTGAAATAACTAAAAAAGCTCTAAAAGTTGTAAAGAGAAACAAAAACTGCAGGGGAGGGATCAGCCAGTTGAATGCAGCTCTTCAAGGACATTTAAAGAGTGCTGAATACTCAGAGCGAATTAGCAGAATAAATCAAACTGACTTTGAGTCATAATGTCTTATGTTGTGACAATTTTCTGCGGCTTTTAAAAGAAAATGTAAAAGCCAGAAAAATGCAGCTGTTCTGAAACAGTGAAACACGAGGGAATTAAAAAGCTCAGATGTGGACGGCGACAGTGGCGGAGTGTGACTGAGTGTGTGTGAGACGCCGTACACTCATGCTGACATTTATGAGAGAAGGCTCCACTGATTATCAAAGGGTTCAGTGAGTCCTAAGCTCTGATTGCTAACATCACTTCAGAGTCCTTTAGACATTTGGAGAGAGGCAGCGAGTTAGCATCTCTGAGAATGATCACTCGCTGAACCTGGAGCTGGCTCATCACCGCTGATGGGATATGAAACTATAATACAGTCTTCCTCTGCGAAATGTCCCGGCCATTTTGAAGATCAATAGCCGTTTTGAGAGAAAACCTTTTAATATTCAGTTTCTATAATGCACACACACTGAGCTGGCTCAGAGTGCATGTTTCTTTTGATTGCACTTTGAGTGCTGGAATAACACTCTCACTCACCAGGCTAAAAATATGCAAAAGGAGCAGTTTTCATTTACAGCTGCATTTAATGCCACGACAAAAACATGTTTAGTTGAAAAGTCTGATGACAGTTATGATGCTTTTGTCACACATTTGCTTCTAAAATTGTTTATTTGTGAATACAGATTTTCCTTCAAGCATCTTTTACCACTTTATCCAGTTTTCATTAACAGCTTTATTTTGCGTTTGAACAGTAAAGGAAAACAATAATGTAATTTTTCTTGTTTCCATCTTGTCAAATCAAAGTTGGTGTTTACTTCCTATAATAGAGTAAATCTTTTTCAGTACAGATCTAATTTAATCTAGTTTTAGTAGATATTGATAGAGACATCAATTTATCATGATAATTGCAATTAATCGCGATAAATTAATTACAGACAATAAGCACGCTTTTTAAAACTATTGCGTTCTCAAATACAAAACAAGTATCCAACTCAAACTCAGCTGAAAACACGTCTTATTGCTCTTTGTCCCAGTATGCCATTGCCATTGTGACATCATCAATATGCGACTTTGTAATTCGTAAAAGGACTAACCCAAAAAAACGCCTCAATTAAGGGATAATGCCTGAGGCGTCCATTATATTAGCGATAATGCCCAACAAAGAGTGCATTATCAGAAATTAATGCACGCCATGGAAGCCTGAACTGTCTGACGCTAAGCGGAGGATGGTCACTTCCGCAAAGTGCGCTCATTTTTGATAACGCGCTCTTTGTTTAGCTTTATCCTGATCATATCACGGTCACTTACAAAATAAAAACATCAGAATAAATACATATTCTGTTTATTTGAAGATCTTAATTCTTGTTTTTTTTCGGTTTAGATCATTTTTTCACAAAAAGCGGATCATTTGAAACGTGCTGCGGTGCCTTATCATGACAACATGACAACACGCTGCTGACACTGACCTTGACTGCAGCGGCAAAAGAAAAGGGATATAAATGCTGATCGTCACGATAGGTTAAATAAAGCAGCAGATCAGAGAGAAAGTTCACCGCTTATCACTTGCTTTTGTCCAGATGATAAAGCAAACATTTGTTTTAAAGAAATCTGCACAAATAGATATTCATACATTCATTCATGGAAGAGTATGAAAGTTTTTGTGTTGTATTTTGATCTTTTACTGTGCCATAATGTAAAAAATTTTAAATTAAAACACCTCAAAATGAGACTTTTCATAACTGTTGTTAGATTTGATTAGAAAATAGAATAAATAATTGAAGGTCAAAATTGATTCACATGACAGTATTATATATGATACAAAATTGGAACATTTTTTGTAAAATACGTGTTCTTTTGCATTTCCATGTTGACATTTGTTCTGGCTGCACCTATAGGAGCTTTTCCAGCACCAAGGTTCCAGTTTTGCATCTAGATAAAGAAAAATCACAGGGAAAGAATAATGAGATTTAGAACATCTCACCCCTTAGTGAAAGTGATGAACGTGAGAAGACGACTAAATAACGGACAAGCTCGGACTGCTGACATAACAGAGTGGAGATATTGGGACTCCAGAATAATGGGTTTCTCTGTGGCTGCACCCTTAACTGCCTCCAGATGATATAGGTGACAGCAACCGCAGACATTGTGGTAAATGCAATTGAAGAACAATGACAGTGCTGTTAACTGTGTGTCCCGCTTTACTGAACAGGTGTCGGTGAGTCCATGAAAAGAAAGTTCAACTGTGCGTTAAATTTGCAGTAAAATCGTTAACTTGGATCCAGAGATTCACAGTTAAACCAGAATAAAAAACTATTTAGGAAAAAACTATTATAAAATGTTCAGCTATAAAAAATATCTAACATCTAAAGAAGCAGGTGAGAAATTTGAAAGAGTTTGATCAAATAAAACTTGCTGAAACATTTATATAATTGAAATCAAAACTCAGAGGCTGTGAATATGTGATGCGATGTAATGCACTAAATAGATGAAGCTGCTTCTGCCGAGAATCATTGTTATCTAAAAAAGAACGTGCTGTGTCATGATAACATTTGCTATACAATCTGCTATCCAGAATATCTTAAAACACAAGTCTTAGTCACTCACATGCACAGATACGGAGGCGGGGTCAACCTGTACAGGTGCTTCAATGTCATCTCCTACTTCACCCTTGTGTATTGTGTTTAAGTGCTTGATACAACCTGTCGTTTGTAGCATGCAGATAGAAAAAATGTGCATGAACATTTTTCTTTCCTGGGCTCACATAGCGGTCTAATCTGGATGATTTGTCCCTTTTTCACCTGCAGACAGCCCCTGTCCACCAGTAAGGACAGTTGTGACTAAGGACTAACTACTGGTTCATAATGGACGCTGAAGCGCTGCAAAGCGACATGGAAAGGAGGCCGCTTCCATTCAGACACCTTTCCTTGTTAAGGTGTAGTTCACACCAGATGCGAAGCGCCGCGGTCCTCTGCGGTCAGCTTGGGCCATGCAGTGGTTATTTCAGCATCTGGTCTAATCTGGCAGGAAGTTACGCCAAGACAAAGGAGAACATTTTGTAAATTTTCAAAATATAACTAATTTTTCACAATAACATACCACAAATGCATCATGTTTTTGTATCTAAACAGACTGTAGAGATGAAAATAAACACGCAACACACAAAAAACAAACACTGAGACACACACAGATCAACATTTTGTTTTGTGATTATTTGCAGATAATAAGTGGTTAACAAAAACCGTAAATAAAAAAAATAAATAATTGCAATTAATCACGATTAATTTCCCCTTAGGTTTGATTAATTTTTTTCTTTTTTATCGATTCCCCGCCCTAATATCTATCTATCTATCTATCTATCTATCTATCTATATATATTGCATTACAAGTAATCACAATTAATCACGATTAATTTTCCCCCAGGTTTGCAATCAATTAGTTTTTTTTTTTTTTAAATCGATTCCCAGCCCTAATGTCCAATATATATATATATATAAAAAAACACACCTATCACTCACTCTTCCCAGGTGGTTTATCCACCAAGCTCGGGTCCTCTAAATTTGAATGATGTGGTAGATTTTGTTAAGTCATCACTTTCCTTTTTTTTAAACTTATATTGGTTAAAATGTTTGTTTAGTTTCTTCCTGTTTCCCCTATTTGTGTGTGGCATGGACGAGCATGTTCCTATAAGGTGTTTTTTTTTTCTTATTTTTCTTTTTGTTGGGTCTAAATTGTTATTTTTGTGAACAAAGATTTTCTATTCTTTACTAAAAAAAAGCATTTCATATAAATGTGTTACTACATTGTTTCTACTTTTCTTAATTAGGCTTTAAAATAAAAATAACTTAATCATGAGGCTGCAACTATTTTATGTTTGTCATTATAAAATTCAATCTATGGTCCATAGGGTTTACAATCTAAGACTCCTTGAGCAGTCATCTTATCTGCCTCCCTGGATGCACAGAAGAGAAAAAAAAAAAAAAAAAATTCTTTTCCTCAATATCAAAGTCCGGCTCCCCTATCCGTCTCAGTCGCATGGAAATCAGGCCACTGGCTTGCTCTCACAGCACCACACATCCCCGGACTATCAGGAGTTGGAGGCTTCATCCAGAGGCCAAGCTGCAGAGCCACAGCTGAGAAGAAAAGACGCCCTTCCCCGTCTCCCCCCCTGTGGCACAGCTAAGAGCAATCTGCAGGGCTGAAATCCTCTTCCCCTTGTCCAAACACATCTGAGGGTTCCCGACCAGTGTAGTTTGATTGACAGCGCTTGTGTCGGAGGGCTTGGCGCTGTGTACACCGAATGTCAAGGCTCAGTCAGACGAATGTCTGTCAGGGCAGGGGTTGTGGAGCGAGCGGTGAGTGATGTGGGAGGAGGGCGAGGGAGGGGGCCGGGGAAAAGTGCTACTTCAGGAATCAGAAAACATCATCTGCCCTGCAGGATGGAGCTGCCCTCGGAGAAGAGCCGCTTCTACTTTTAGTCGGAGAGCGCGGCGCCCGACGACAGCCATGTTCGACCCCTGCAACGTGACCTGAAAGGCCTCCAGCTCCTTCGGCTAAAAGGACGGAGTGCCGCAGACGAGTTCCTGCGTAAAACCAATCTCTCGCCAAGATGAAAGCAACTATTTTTAGCCGTTCTGTCAGCTCAGGTAAGTAAAACGTGGTCTCGCCTCAATCATATTTTTTCACCCCTTTTGGCTGTTCAACGTAAAAGGGATCATAGGCGGCGTTGGAGAAGCTGCTGCAGCGGGGTGAAGATGCAGCAGGCTGTGGGTGGGAGGCTTCAACTTCAGGCTGTGGAGAGAAGTTGGTGCTGCTCCTGCTATTGATCCAGTCCTGTCAGTTGACACCAAGTCCCTTAAGGCAAAATGTCCTGTACTGCATTAACCAAGGCCATTATTTCTGTGGCTCTCCGTGACCCGCAACCACCCACCGCCGTCTCAGGACCAGCGCAGTCATCAGGAGGTGTAATGCTGTGTTGGAGTGCTGTGATTATCGATGTAAAGACT